>NC_056742.1:2387500-2590000 GCF_019279795.1 Protopterus annectens | reverse complement strand
TGTGATTGGACAGTTTTGAAAATGCTAAGCTATGGCCAAACCTGCTTACCTAAGGTTGGCATTGCTTAAAGGGGTATACCAATGGGCAAACTGATTTAGCTGACCAACACATTGCTTGCACCTAGTAAGCAGGGTTGTGCAATGCTTAGCATTGCTAAATTTTAAATATGCACACTATTTGCTCTTTGGCATTGATTTATCATTCATTACATGTTATATATGTGTTTGGTATCCATGATTCATGTGTATGTACACTGTATAGGGTCCTTGTGTTTATTGGGGGATTTCAACACTATATTACAATGACATCTCACATCTGGACTTAATGCAGTACTCCAGTTCACATATTTATGTTATGTAGTAGGTTATACAACATAAAGCTGTATATAGATTCCTTTCACATGTAAATTTTGATTTTCCTGTAGTGAGGATCTGTTTGGAGATACCTCAAGGTTATGTACTGCTATGATGGCTTACTGGTTAACCACTATAACTATAATGTGCAGGGTCCTGGGTGCAAGGGCTGTTTCATTTGTTGCTCGGCAGAACAGCGGTTGTTGGATGCAGAGTGATTAAGGCACTTTTATGCAATTGTAAGTGGGTTTGCACAAGTTTGTGCGATGGTAAGCAATGCTAACTTCCGGTTAAATATGCTTACAGGGAGTTAGCTTCAATATTGATTAACCTGTGTGCACATTGCTTACCCCTGCTCAAATAGGCTTAAAACTGTTTACTACTGCTTACAAGCGCTTACTCCCACTTACCCTCACACTAATTTAGACAGAAATTTAACATGGCTCTTGGGAAGATGGTGGATTTGAACACTCTATGGATTTATCATTCATTACACATTATACCTTCAATTCATATCTCTGATTCATGTGTACATATACTGTATGGGGAACTTGTGTTTATCTGTGGATTTTACAACATTACGATGACACCTCACATCTGCATTTAATGCAGTACTCTAGTTCACAAATATATATTATTTATAAGTTATATGGCAAAAAAAATGTTCATAAAGTGATTTGGCATGGAAAATGGAATTTGCTACAGTGAGAATTGAACTGGGAATGACAGCTCACAATGTGAGTGTTCTGACCACTATGCTATTGCAGTACTGCTTCATTTGCATGCATCTTGATATTTATCTTCTTGTGCCATTTAAGTAACAGTATGCATAGCTAAGCAATGGGCAAACCCGCGCACCTACTGTTAAATTTAATCTGTTTGATAAAAAAAAATGTCTACTGTTATTTTCTCTTGGCTGGGACAGGTTTCACTTATTGCTGTGGATTCCTGCATGCATCTGCACATTTGGCAGATATCCTAGCAACCCCCCATACCTCTCAACCTCTTAATGCACATTATCTGGACAAAGCTTGACAACATGAGGTCCAACTATGGGCATATTTTAATTATTGCTCTTATAAACGTGGGACAGTTGCTAGAGTAACAGGATTGGTTTTAGTATATGTTTTCTGATGGATTTTGGTGTATGACACTCATATGTATGCCATTATTTCACGGCTTCATTCCTGACATCACCCCATGATTTCAGGGTACAACTGAGGTACAGGCCAACTGTATGTGAAGACATTATGCAATGATTTGTACAGTTGGGAGGTATGCAACCTCTTATGAGCGTTCTCGCTCATTGTTATTGTGGAATGGCACTTCCTGAGTGCAGGGGCATGTATATTGTGAGAGCTCTGCTCTCAGACACACACCCTGCACTTGTCCATGCTCCATATCCGTTTAGGAGCAGAGGCAGCACGACTCATTACTATGCATGGCACATTGCCGTGCTGCTCCTAAATGGTTGATTCCATGCAGGAATAAGCTATTCCTGCACAGAACCTTACTGAATCCTGGGGAGTGTCCTCAAACTCAACTTCAACACCAGAATGGTATAAATAAAAGGGGCAACACCTGATGAAATAACAATCCAAACTTTAATGATAAGGAATCCTCATGTAGGAATTGATTGCTTTTACGATCTTATGCACGTATCGACCATCTGTTTGTCAACCAAACAGATGTTGAAGTAGTATCCATTTTGACCTTGGCTAATACACCTCTCTCTCTCACTCTCTCTCTCTCTCTCTCTATATATATATATATATATATATATATATATATAGATATATATATATACACACACACACACACACACACACACACACACATACACATATACATATATATATATATATATATATATATATATATATATATATATATCTCACACTACCTTGAGGAAAAGGGCATTTTTATATCTATTTTTATAGTGTTGCAATTGACTACATGTCAGCAACTTATTTTTGCTTATATGAGATTTGGCCTTTTACATTTCAGATCTTATGCAGTTTCAGCTAAGTCATCGGAGTAATGTGGGATTCATTCATATGGGCTTTCGTTCATTTGATGTGGATATATATGTGTGTGTGTGTGTGTGTGTGTGTGTGTGTGTGTGTGTGTGTGTGTGTGTGTGTGTGTGTGTGTGTGTGTGTGTGTGTGTGTGTGTGTATGTATGGGTCTACTTCACAAACCTGAAATCCCACTTACCTAACTTTCGTAATACAAAGACAAAAAAGCTAACTGATTAGGAGACCGCATGCCCAGAACACTGACTTTCATTTCCAGGTAAGTGACCACCTGGCCAAAATGTTGAACTTTGCCACTTACTTCCATGGTAGTGTGATCTCAGAGTTAGTATATTTAGTTAGGGGAGGTTGGGAGGGGCAAAAACCCCCCACATGGGTGGGTTTAATTTGCTTCAGTTTTAATTTATTTTTTGTTTGGCCAAATGATTACTTACCTGGAGTTGAAAGTCAGTGTTCCAGGTGGTTGGTCTTTTGCTGTTGTCGGCTTTTTTGTCTCAGTCTGGTGGTACTGGTATGTCTCAGTATTATGAAAGTTGGGTAAGTGGGATTTTGGGTTTGTAAAGTAGACACACACACACACACACACACTCACACACACACACACACACACGCACACACACACACATTATATGTATATAAATATATATATATATAATGTTTTTACACAGACACATGCAGAAAGACTATTAGATCTTAGATCTTAGACACAGAAATGTCATGATAGAAAAATGTTCCTCACAGAATTTAGAAATAAATAAACTAAATTCTAAATAAATTAAGCTGTTCTCAGTTCCACTTAAGTATTGTACAGATATCTTATATAACCTTTTCTGAATAAATATTTATCTATATTCCTTTATATTGTTGAATAATTATAAATGTCATAACCTGTGATTTTTAAGTCTTAGTATAAATATTCAATATAACAGACATTTTGGAAACAGTCAGCAATTGGTTAACTGCACAACTATCTCTCGCTACTATCTTTCATTCACTGAATCATGATGTGTTACTAGAAAAATTGGTGGTTTGGCAACTATGTAGTTAGAGCTACTTATGTTGCTTTGAGATTTTCATTGTATATTGATAGAGAAAGAGTGAGAAAATAATCCTCTGTGGACATAATAATACAAAACTGTGATTAAGTTGTATGAAGTCTCAGTAGAAGAAAGAGAATATGAAAGGCTTAGTAAGTGCAATGAGTTAACCAGTTAAATCTGACATTTTCTGCCATGTGACTGTATTTAATATTTTTATTTCATATTTTTTTTTGTTTATATAATTCTCCAGTTATTAGCATTCATTATTTTGACTCAAAAACTGCATGCACACAATTTCCAAGGGGTAAAATAACTGATGTCCCAAGTTCTTGTATAAAAAAAAACTGTGCAAGCTGTAAAGAACAATTTTGTTTTGCATGTGTATTTTGATGAATAATGCTGAGCGCAGTAGCATCTTCTGTTTTTAATTATCCTTCATTTGGATATGGATAATTGTATGTTTATCTTTTATTTGATATACAGATAATTCCTATGTTTCTCAAACTGCATATAGAAGATGCACTTTTAAAAGATGCATTTTTACATTGTAATGAATACATACAAAACTCAAATCAGCGTTTTGTTTCAATCACAAAAAATGCTTTTTTCATGGCTTGTTACATTAGTGTATATCAGTTTGGAAATGAATAAATCCTCAAAATTATGTGCTTTCCAAAAAGTATGTCTTAGTACTAATATTAGCATGTTGTTTCCTTCATTTCTAATATTCTCTATCTAATATTTTGTGTAAGCTTGTGTGCTTAATATTCTTTATCCAATATTTTGTGTAAGCTTGTGTGCCTGCATATATAGGTTCATAGTTTGATAGGTAGGTACTAGGCTATTGGCCCTAGGGCCTATATACGCCTAGCCAAACGCTACCCTGGCTTTTGCCACCCAAGAAAATATAAATATATATATATGGTACATTGCTGCAGTGAAGCTTTCAGACTGGGTGGTATGCAAATTAATATAACATAAGTAGATTTTCTGATATAAATAAGTGCTACTGGAATTGTTGTGACAGTGCAATATATAGTACAAAGTTCAAATAGACATTCCAGTATAGTTAAGGACTCCTGGAATGTATAAATAAATTCAATCAGAACTATAACTAGCCTCCATGTATTTAAACCCTCTCTCATAGAATTTCTCACTAACTCATGGCTATGCCCATGCACCTCACCTGTATGATTTGAATTAATAGATGCTTTATACTCCTTCATCATATTATCTATCTATACCTTTCAACGCCTGCCCTCTCCCCACTCTTATGGTGAATTTGTATAGTTTTATTTTTATTTCCTAGCAAAGTAGACTATACTTCTAATACTTTCATACATACTGATTGGCATATTTAATCATTTTGCTTTTTTATTTATTTTTATTTTTACATCACTGGTGTCTCCTCATTGTTTATTGTTTCCTATATATTCCACTACCAAATTGTATGTATGCATGCTTTTTTAATTACATTTGTTCTATTGTTTTATTTGAGGTTATTTAACTCTCTGGAGTTTTTTTCCCCTGTGCCTCCTCTGAAAATGGATACTTATTACCCAGTGAGACTTTCCCAGTCAGTCAATAAATAAATAAATAAATAAATACATATTTTTTTCCTCATCTGCATTAATGCCTATTGTGTAAAGTAGTCCAAATGTCATTGATTACTGCAGAAACAGAAGAAGGGAAATTAACTTTACAACATTTATACAAAGCCAGCATTTTAACTCCTTGTCATTTAAAAGGTATGGAATGCAATACATCTGAGAGCATACAAGTATTCTTAGATTCCTGTGCATTTCCTGAAAAATCAAGATAAATGACATAAGAAAAATAAATGTAAATATATTCTAAATTTTAAATGCTATTAAAATGTTGCAAATGGAATTGTCTTTACGGTGCACACTGGTACATGCAGAGAGATGCAGGGCTAATGAGTACAGCTCCTCAAGAAACTATCGTATCTTTAACTAGTTAAAACATATTTTGACCAATTTTTTCTACTGTCTGATTAGTGGCCCCTACATTACCTTATAGGTGTTAACTCTCTGAAATCTTGAAAATGAATTTTACTGCAGGCTATACCTACATTATCAGCAAAAGAGACATTGAAAGACTTGTGCTTACAGTGAACATGAACCCTGTGGTGAAGTTTCCCCTGTAGCATACGATGTCTTCCAATACAGGAATGGTGACTGATGAACTAAGAGTGATAGGGGCTTTTCACTGGACTAATGAAAAGTACAGCTGAGGATATTTACCAGATAAAGATAAATTAGTTAGTCATGACTGACATGACACGCAACTGTCATTACTAACAAAGCAATGTATGGAACTGGCAGAGTAGAGACCCACTTTGCCAAGCATTCACATCAATACAAGACCTCCAGGTTCACTTTCCTAACTTCAGTAGAAAGATGAGTACCTGGAGAATCAGTCAGGGAGGAATAATCTAAGGATAATTGAGAGATCAGAAAAATCAGTGGGAAAGACCCGGAGTCATTAGTAACAAACACATTTGTTGCCATCCTGGGTACCAGGGTCCCTCCAGTCATTGAGAGGGCCCATTGAATTACTTTGCATAACATATACAATGCTATACCACATCATCTGATAGTCATATGTCTAGAATTTAATATACAGAGAATTAGTTGACACAGTCCAGTTCCATTTCCTGGCAATCAGCCATTTATCAGAAGACAACACACAATTATCATTGTACTCTCTGGAAGAAGCTGAGCTATTCCTAAATAATAAGAGAGTGGCATTAAATGTACTTATACAGAGGTGGGTCAGAACTCTTGGTCATTACCAGGACAGCAGAAAAAATGAGAGGCCACCATCTATATGACCAAATAAGTCACCATCAGTGAAGAAATGAAAAGAGACTGTTGAAGAGCCTATATTTTCAAATCGCATATGCATATATTTTACTGTGTTGCTCTCTACATTTGCCACCTTATGCCTTGCTGAAGTATTAATTCCTTTGTTGCTAATGTTGCAGTTAATCTCACAAAATAGAGGATCCTGTTTTATAGTTCTACCTGGTTTCAGAAGTATATTGATGCTGCTGCAGAAGAGTCCTGCAGTTATGTCATTTGAAGTTAATAGCTTATATTAATATGTTTGTCTTTTTCAAGTTCAATTAAACTGTTTATTTGTAAAAGATCTGTACATCTGGAAACTTGGAGAGTTTCTTTCACATGTAGTTACTAGGCACACTAAACTGTTTATTTGTAAAGATCTGTACATCTGGAAACTTGAAGAGTTTTTTTCAGAAGTAGTTACTAGGCACACTGTCCAGGAGACCATTGAAGAGCCTACTCTAATTTCTCAATAGCCAGAAAGCACTGTCTGGCAAAGTGATTTGCTTAGAATCTCCTATCATGCAAATGAAGGAGGAAGGAATCAAACCCTGGACTACATGAAGCAGCTCAATATGAGTTATGTGCCTTAATCCTCTTTGCTAACTGCTAGAGAGTTGTGGTTATTTCCCTACTTGACAGGTTTTCTTTTTTCCATGATTAATATCTTTGTTTTGTAAGACAACAAAGTGGCTATGGACCATTTTACTTTCTTTTTTCTTGGGGCAAGGGAATTTAGAATGCTGTAAAATGTTTTGATTGAAGTAGCTCATGGCATTATGAAGAGGGAGATAATGTAAAGGGCTTCAGCTACACTAACATACTGTTACAATAAGCAGCTAAATATTTCTTAGAACTTGACCATAAGAAGTAGGGATGTCTATTTTAGGCCTTTAACAAAGAATATAGGATGAATTCTCATTGTGAGAATCTGATAAGGTTTGAACAGAATGAGTATGTTTATTGGTAGTGGTTAGTATCCAATCTAGTATGCTAAGCTGGTTTAAAGTTTTGTCAATTCTAGTGGGTTCAGGAGATTAAAGAAAGACACTAAGAGAATCAAGCAGTAACCAATTATTGTCCACAGGTGCACTGCTAGTTTCTGTCAGGATGAATATGACTTGAAAAGTCAAGGTAACCAAAGCCAATAACTAAAAGTCACAGATAGGACTACATTAGTATTGTTCTATGGAAAAATGTCAGTAAGTTGCCAAGACCAATTTAGTAATAATAATAATAATAATAATAATAATAATAGTAAAACAAGATATAACAAAAATTCAGTGTACAAGTTCAAACATGGCAGTGTCATACATCACCAGACAGCACAATTAACAACATTTATTAAACACAGTGTTTACACTATGTAAAGCAGTTTAGAGTTGCAGGGGTCTTGTACATGTTTGCAGTGTCATTTGAACAAGTGCTTTGTATCATCTAATGTGGGCTAATAGTTAGAGGAGGACACGAACATGTCCTTTGGATACCTGTAAATGGGACAGTTAAGAAAAGACACAACACTGAACTGAAGTGTCACTAGCAGCCAGGAAAAGAGTGATTTGGATATAAACAGATGCAGGAATAGCAGACTAGGGTATGACTTACCTGAAATAATAATTTTACTTATTTGTCTTCCTCATTCTTTAATTCTGAGGTATTACAGATAGTAAATTTGGTCACATGTAACTTATTTTTTTGTTTACCATTATTATTGATGATATTAATGGATGCATGATTTCTGACAATAAAACACTTTTGACCCATTGCTAACCACATATTATTGTCCTGGAGGTTATTAGATCTTGCATATGCCTGGAGTGTATCTATTTACTTATTTATTGACATTTGATTACCAGGAAAGTCCATCTGGACAGGAGCCCATTTTTAGCAAGGCCCAGGGAGAAAAACTCCAAAGTATTACAAAATATTTTAAGAACAATAATTTGACAGTCTTCATAAATAACACAAAAACAAATATAGTTTAAATTATAATAACAAATTAAACATAATATGAAAACATTGGTATACATAAATGTTTGTAGAGAATTTAAAGGTAAGTTTGTATAATACAAGCAGGAACTGCAATTCAAAGTGAGAGAAAAGCAGGCTTATTGTATATTTAGTAAGAAAACCAGAGAAGATAAATTGATAGAAGTAAGGTGCGATGATGTGAGGTATTGCCAGCTATGCCAGAAAAGATAGGGCAGTGGATGTATAATATGCCAGCACAGCTAGCTGGAATTTAATAAAGAATTATATGCTATTTGAATATCAAACTAATTTGTAAAGTTGCTTATGTTAAAAATGTATCAAGAGTGTGTCCTGCTTGACAGAGTCAGAAATGTACATGTATTATTGTAACTGTTAAAATGTTTATATTGTAATAGAGGATACTGGAAGAGAAGAGGTTACTCTCAATCCACCTGACTTTGGAAAATATTAAGAAATTAAATTAATTAATTTAGGCCATAAAGATTGTATTTTACAGTTATCAATGCAGACAGAGACAAAAAGTCTGTATTAGGAAGCTTCCTGCATTGTTATTGGGGTAAACTAATTGCCACTGTGGAGGGGTGGAGGTTTGAAATTGTTTTATGACTTCCAGGAGTTGCAGCACACCTTAGCAAGACTCTGTGTGTGTATATTATTGACACATAGGTGCTAAAACCCGGCAGTGTCTAGCAATGGGGGTTGCATGGGAACCAGAAGTCAGATGACTAGATGTATGTAATGTCATTCCGTAATCCATCACTCAAAATAATGTTCAGTACTAGGTGAGACTGAAGTCTCAGGGCACTCTCTTTTTGTAACTTGACAAAGAAGGATCTCTCACCTACTTTATCTTGCTTTGCTCTAGTGAGTGACCAGGGAATCAAAATTCTTTAGATCAGTCAGAAAAATATAGTGAGATTAGTTAAGTATTGCTTTTTTTCTGTTACTGTGTGAACCTGTCCACATGTGTTATTTTTAGGGTCTATATTAGAATATTGAAAGATGTAAACACCGAATGTTTAAATGTTGAACTGTATTCAGCGAAAGCTGAAAACAACGAACATACAGAACAGAGATTTTTTTCCTAGGGAAAAAATTTGCTGTTCCAAAACACATACACACAACACAAGCACACCAAACAAACAGCAATCCACACACATACACCTAAAATCTTACACCTAACCCTACACTAAACTATACACACACCACTAACTATCCACTTACCTTAACCCAAACCCTAATCCTAAGGTCCATCACTATCGCACACTCACCTCATCCGCGCTCTAAGCCTAACTCACCTACCCTGCCCTAACCCTCACGTCCACACAATTGCACACTTACCTGACCTGCGCCCTAACCCTAACTCACCTAACCCACCCTAACTCTCATGTCCACACAATCGCACACATACCTAACCCGCACCCTAACCCTAACTAACCTAACCCACACTCAATTGCACACTTACCTGAACCCAACCCGTAACTTTACACCACAGTGCTGAAAATACTTAAGCAACAGAAACGGACAACCAAATTCCTTCCCTAGGAAAAAATTTGGTTTTCTGTTGCTTCGATATTTTCAGCTTTCACTGAATACAGTTCAGCATTTAAACATTCAGTGTTTACATCTTTCGATATTCTAATATAGACCCTTATTTTTAATATTCCTGTGATTGATACTCTGGTGTTATTGTAAATAAATATTTAATATGCACATGTTCTTTTATTATTTATTATTTAATATATTTAAACTTTTCATTTGTGGCTAGCCTTTTAGAGAATATGTTAATCTCTAAGAGTACTTATATATATATATATATATATATATATATATATATATATATATATTTGGTGACAGCTCTGGATGCTCCTGATAGCTTTGCTGTTGGTCAAACTAACATTTGTATTAATATTAATTCCACACAGTATAATTGAGTACTCTTGCAAGAGCCTTAGAGTATCTGGTTTTGGGGTGTCTGGTGGCAGTGTAACTACCTTATAGTCTGGACAGAAAGAGGCATTGCTAGTAAATCTGTGCCAGCCTTTTCTAGTGGTGTGTGTGTGTGTGTGTGTGTGTGTGTGTGTGTGTGTGTGTGTGTGTGTGTGTGTGTGTGTGTGTGTGTGTGTGTGTGAAAATCAAATCTCAAAGTGTGTGTGCATCAGCTACTAGTGGTTTCATAGAGTGTGTTCCCTGTGTGCTATTAAGCTGCATCTGGAAATAGTGGGTGCATCCATTTTTATTCCAAGTGAATGTCTGTCTCCAGTGTCAATGGTAAAGATTCAGGGTCCTTGATTACTGGCCCAGAGAGGGGACGTCACATAAGAAAGTGAGGGAGAAAGGGAGAGTAAAGAGATATGAAGTATAAATTGGTATTTGTTCACATTTAGAGATATAGTTTATCCTGGTGTTAAGCAAGAATAGAGCCATCTTTTGGCTAGGAAGTCTTTTAAAATGGTTTTGAAGGATGGGAAGGAGGGTATTGACTTAATGGATATAGATAAGAAGTTCCAAGCCCTAGCAATATGATAAAATTACAGACAATGCCCAGCACATTTGATAGTTTTTTGGACAGACAGGAGTTTTTGATCATTGGATCATAATTGCTGACAAAGCACTGGACAAGCAGATGGATTCCGGATAATTGTATAAGTGGTAAGAAGCTATGTATCTCTTAGTTGAAGGAGTAGTTCTAACTAATTTAGTTTTTTAGTGCTTTACAGCGGTAGGTTCTAAAGGGGTATTGGCTGCAAATTTAGCAACTTTGTTATAGCATTGTTCAAGGTTTGATTTTTGTGATGCCTGAAATTTAAAAAGGATGGGAGCACCATAAAAAAGTGTTGGAAAGAGGTAAATAGTGACAAGTGTACCTTTATTTGCATTGGTGAGACAGTTTTTGGCTCTATAAAGCATCCCTAGTTTTTGAGTTTTTCTTATGCAATTTTGTATATTTAGGTTGAATTTAAGATTATCATTCACTATCATTCCTAATAATTTGTTATGAGCTGTGACTTCTATCATTGTATTAACATGAGAGAGTACTTTAACTTTTGTTTTTCATAGGAAATGGATTTGGCGAAAAAGTAGTAGTTTTTCTTTTTCTTTTTTTCTTATTTTTTACTGTTGAGTGTGAGTTGTGAGTTACAAAGCCATGTTTCAGTTGCTGTTAAAGCTTCTGGAGTAATTTTTTGGAGGTGTGCCATATTGTCAGATGTGCAAATGAGCATGAAGTCATCTGTGTACTGTATTAGGGAGGTCTGTCTGTGTCAATGTGTGGAAGGTGTTGGTGAGAATATTAAAGATGAGGGGACCAAGAATAGAGCCTTGTGGTACACTGATGGTGAATGGGAGGTATGGCGAGAGGGTAGAGTGCCATTTTACTGACTGATTCTTATTGGATATGTAACTTCTGATCCATAGAAGGGTGGGCTGAGAGAGATATAATAAGGGCAACTGAAGTAGACATTTGCTGTGACAAGTTGTGTCAAAGGCTTTAAGCAATTCTAGAAATAAGGAGGAGGATAGTATACCACTATCTGTAGCTTCACTGATAGTATCTATATAGGATAGAAGGGCAGTGTTGGTACTACGAGAAGGACAGAAGCCATGTTGTGGGGAAAGAATTCTTCCTGCAAGAGATAGTTTAGCAATTGTTTTTTTAATAAATTTTTCAGATATTATAGAGGGGGAATAAGATTGCTATAGGTCTAAAGTTAGTAATGTCTGCTGAATTTCTTCCTTTGTGCAGAGGGATAATGTGTGAATTTTTTCAGAAAGAGAGAATTTGTGATTTGTGAACTGACCTATTTATAAAAATCGAGACAGGGTACGCAATGCAATCAGCTGCTGTTTTAAGGTATTCAGTTGGAAGGTCATCTGCTGAAGTAGAGCATGGTTTGAGTTTGTTTTAAGAGTAATTTTATATAGGTTGTGAGCACAGGTTTGAAAGTGAAAGTGGATGTGGTGATACATGGCTGCTGGGCAGGGTTATGATTAGATGTTGGGGAATCCTTGATTAGAGATGTTATGTTATCTATAAAATAAGAGCTTTAAATGATGAGTTATTGGGAGAGGGGTTAGGGTCAAACTTTTGGATGGGATGCAAGATTTCTTTAATGACTGTCCAGAAGTTTTTAGGATTGTGTTTGCTATTATTCTAAAATTTATTATAGTACAATTTTTTTTGCCTTCATGAATTTGCTTTTTAGTACCATTGTGAAGCATTCTCAAGTTTAAAATATTTTGGTATTTTATATTTTTTCCATTGCTTCCATTCTTTTACCACATCCTGTATGAGCATTCTACTCCTTTCGGATAGCCAAACTACATTATTTGTTTTTAGTATTTTCCTCCCGTGAGCTATAAGGCTATTTAGGATATTAGGAAAGTTGTACTGAATTCATTTACAGCATCATGTAAGGGAAAGATTTTTAGGAAGTTCCAATTAATAGATGATAGGTTAGTAATGAACATTCCAGGGTTAAAGTTGGAAATATTGTGTATTGTTTTATAAGCATGCTGTTTTAGTGGATGTGTGAGATGTCTGGTTGCACAGATTAGGAGACGATCACTGAAACAATTAGACATTTTACCTGAAATTGTGTATTTGCTTGAGTCTGATACTAGGATCCAGTATATAAGAGAATTTGATGTCTTGCAATAATGTGTGGAGCTATTAATTAGTTCATGCTAGCTGTAGGGAGCTACAGTTTATGTGCAACCAAATGACATTCACTTGACCTTGTAGCATTATTTCTTGTGGAATTGTTATGGATATGCTATGTAGGATATCTTCCAGTATAGCTGTATTGTCACCAGAAAGGAAGTAAAGAACAATGATACATACTTGTTTATAATTGTTTAATTTCAGGAAAGTAATAAGAAGCTCTGCTGAATTGAATTTTGGTATTGCTCTGTTGTAAAGGGAAATATAGTAATTGTTAGGATATATTAAAGCAATGCTACCACCTTTTCTATTTATATGGTCATTATGGATGATATTATAGCTGGGAGGTATAATTTCAGAGTCATTTCTGCTTGGTTTAAGATGACTTTCAGTTACAGCGAGAATAGGTTCATAGGTTGGTCCTAGGCTATCAGCCCTAGGGCCTATACAAGCCTAGCCATTTCTTCCCATAGTATTTACTTCCCTGGACCCCTGTCTAGCAGGGCGACTGACGTGATCCCTGGGGTGAATTTCCTATCTCCCATTCAGTCATCAATTTCCTTTTGAAGAGGGCCAAAGAGGCGCTCTGCTTGAAATTTATGGGCAGTCTATTCCAGAGTCTGGGGAGTCTCTGGGCCAGGAACTTATTCCTCCAGCATGTTTTGTTCATTGTGATGACAAGGTTTAGATCCCTGGAGCATGTGTCTCTGAAGGATTGGGATTTCTTTAAGTGTAGCATGTCCATCAGCTCTGGGTTTGACATGGCCTTGCATATTAAGCAGAGATCGCCTCTGAGTAGATGAAATGTGACAGAGTATAGATGGAGTTTTTTAGACGGTCAGCATAGGGCATCTGCTTTAAGCCTGTGATTATTTTAGTGAAGTATTTCTGTGGCCTTTCCAGTTGTTGTAGATGTTTTGAGAGGTACATACCAAACGGGGCATTGTATTCTATAATGGGTCTAATAAGGAATAAGTACAGTGGGACAATGACCTCCTTTTTTCTAGATGAAAAGCCCTTAGTGATGAGGTGTGCCACATAGAAGGATTTCCTGACTGTTGTGGCAATGTGGTTATCGAAGGTGAGACCACTGTCCACCTGTGTCCCTAAGTCTCTTATCACACTTTCGATGTTTAGTGTACTGCCACCTATGTAGTAGTTCAAGGGCACATGTTTTTTTCCCAAAGGAGATAACTATACATTTCTTGGCATTGAGTTTGAGCCCATGGCTCTGGCACCAAGCATCTGTTTCTGTAAGGCCCTTTTGTAGAATATCCACATAATTTGGGGATTCAGTAATGGCTCCCAATTTGCAGTCATCTGTGAACTTTGTTAGCCAGAGTCCCTTAGTGTTGGCTTGTACTTCAGAGAAGTAGATGCCAAACAAGAGCGGTCCCAGGACTGAATGCTGAGGTACTCCACTTGTCACTTGTCTGGAGCTGGATTTGGAGTCAGCTACTTTTACAGTGTGGGTTCTGTCAGTAAGCCAGTTGGCAACCCATTAAGTGACATAGGGATTAATGCCCAGCTTAGTAAGTTTATCTATGATTCCAGAGTGGGGGATGGTGTTGATGCCCTTGACGAGGTCCAGGTAGGTTGAGTGGACCACCTTACCCTTGTCCACGGCTCTAGAGACTGATTTGAAGAAGTCAATCAGGATCAAGAGACAAGATCAGCCCTTCACAAACCCAAACTGCATGGGGTCCAGTGTTTGAAGGTTGCCAATGTCTTTGTTTAAAATTTCCATGATAATGCATCCCATGGCCTTGCAGATCCAGCTCGTCAGACTGATGGGGCGGTAGTTCCCAGGATCCAAGGTGGATCCCCCCTTCTGGAGTGGGATAACTGTAGCTGTGCGCCACTCAGTGGGCACGAAGCCTGAGGTGAGGCTATGCTTAAACATGACACTTAGGTAAGGTGCCAGTTCATTTTGTATTTC
This sequence comes from Protopterus annectens, assembly GCF_019279795.1. Lineage (NCBI taxonomy): Eukaryota > Metazoa > Chordata > Ceratodontiformes > Protopteridae > Protopterus > Protopterus annectens. The sequence continues at coordinate 2,575,109 of NC_056742.1, read as the reverse complement.
ATGTAGTATACAGCTGGGATGCCATCTGGTCCCATAGATGCTGTATTCTTAGCTTTGGAGAGCGCGTTTTCTATCTGTGTGGCCATTATTACTGGAATTTGGCAATCTTTCGGTATTGAGCTGGGCCCTTTAGGGGTGAGAGGGGGGGTGAAGTTTGCACTGAATTGATCTGCCAGGATATTGGCAATAACCTTGGGATCAGTATGTTTAATGCTATTCTGTTGTAGCTCAGAGCAGATCTGAACATTGCCATTTAGATTCTTGACATAGCTATAGAATGCCTTGTGGTTGTCTTTGGAATCTTTGGCAATTTTATTTTCGTAACTAGCACTGGAGGATTTTAGGAGGGATCTCACCTTCTTACTGAGGCTAGTAACACAGTTTTTTGCATCCTGGGATTTTCCTCTTTTCTGCAACAGTTTCTTCCCTTTGTTGTAAAGTTTGTTTATGGCAAGGGACCTCCAGATTGGTGTCCTTTTTTTGGAGGAGAGCATCTTGGTTCTACTGGGGATGGCACGATTCATGCACAAGTGGATGTGCTCATACAGTGCCTTAGTGTAGGATTCAGCAGTCGAACTTTCAGTTCCCGTCTGAATGGGTGTCATGAAGTTTGTCACTTCTGACTTGAGTAACATGAAGTTGGCTTTGGAGAAGTTTTTTATGGAGGTTTCCTTACTGGGGGATGGGAGTGGGATGTGGATGTCAAGGGTGATTAGCTTATGGTCAGACCTGACCAACAAGGGGGTGACCATAGGTGTGGAGCATCAATTTCCCATGTTGGTAATGACCAGGTCTATGATACTGGAGCCCCTGGTGGGATTAGTTGATCCAGGGCATTGCAATTTATGAATTCCGAGAACTGTTGTGCAAAGGTGTTGGTACATGAGTAGTTTTCCCAGTTAATGGCAAGGTAGTTGAAATCATCCAGTATTAGGGTGTTTGTTTGTATCTTAATATTTTCCAGTATGTTTAGAAAGATGTAGTGAGAATCTTGGGGCATGGTGGAGGATCTGTAGCAAGCTACAATTTGGATTACAGCCTTAATTAGTGTTAGTTGCACCTGGAGAATTTCAGACACATTGTGTTGGGCAACTAGCCTGGTGTTGTGAATATCCCTGGTGAATATGGACACTCTTCCACCTTTAGTGTTTCAGTCCTGGTTTGGTAGGAAAAAAAGTGTGGTACGAATTGTAGCCTGGTATTGCAGGGGTGCTCTCTGGAGCCTTGAACCAGATCTTAGTTACTGCACAGATATCAATGTTCTCCATTTTTAGGAGTGCTTCCAGAGAGTGCATTTTGAGGTTTATACTTCTAGCATTGAGTAGCATTACCTTCAGATTTTGCATGCTTGTACCTGTTATGGTGGTGGTTTTATCCTTTCAACTTTGCCTAAAAAAGGCACTATAGGGGTGGCAAGAGCCTTAGCTAGTACCCTGAATCCCAGGGGCGACAGGTGCAGACCATCTCTGGCAAAGCATCGTCGTTTGTCAATCATGTTGTCCCAGGCAGACAGATACTGGATCCCCTTTGAATGACACCAGAAGCTTAGCCAATTGTTGAAGTCAATCATTTTGTCCTTATACTGTGTTATCATTCTGGGTGAAGGCAGGATGCTACTCAGGGCTAGGGTCATCCCTGCCTGGGCCACATGATCCAAGAGCTCTTCCATGTCTCTTTTTATGTAGTCCAGTGAGGTACGTCTCAAGTCATTCACTCCAACATGGACAATGATAGAGTCATATTTGTACTTGTTGTGGAATGACTTGAGTGCATGCATTATGTGGTGGATCCTGGCACCTGACAGGCAGCTGACTGTAATTTTCTTCTTGTTCAGCCTGGTGAGTGGGACATCAGTGTGCCTGACAATAGTGTCACCTATGACTAAAGTGTTGGGTACGTTGTCTTGCCTTAGGGGCTGTTGGATGGCACACTGGTGTTGTGAGCTATGTGACACTTTGGTTGTGATTGGTGTCTGTTTGCATTTCAGCTTCGGAGGTCTTCGTTGCTTGGGCAAGTTAATGTTAAAGGCCTCGGCATATGTGGGTTTAGTGTTGCTAAGTGTGGGTGTTGGTGGTGTGGGTGTAGAAGGGCTGTGTGTTGCTTGAGGTGTAGTGCGGGTGTTAACCATCTCCTCTTGACTGTCTAGCACAATCTTGGGTGGAGAGAGCTTTGCTTCCAGTTTGCTATGTAAGTGCATCTCTTGCAGGTTGTAGTGTTGGGTGGTAGGAGGAGAGGGTTGTCTGTGTACATGAGGCAACTGATGCATTGCCCCAGTGTGCCCAGATTCACCAGATGGACAGGAGAAATTACCGGAAACTGACCCTTGGACATGCCTGGTATGATGCTTTTTTTTTGTCAAGTATAAGAGCTGTTTTCCCTTACCTTAGCAAGGTACTTTGCAATTATAGGCTGTTTAGTGCCTACGATTAATTTCTGCTATCAGGCTTATGTTGGGTAATCTTGGCATGTAGTTCAGCAATTTTATTTCTTATGCTTCCAAAATTTATGGCAGTAAAAGTTAGATTATTGAAGCTGGGGGATGACCATTATAGGAAGAGAGTAGTGTGTGGAAAAGAATTGTCTTGATCTTCATTGTGATAGATGGAGCCAAGATTATGGTGACTGACTCCTCCTTTAAGGGTTTTACTATATTGGGGAATTACTGATACCTGTTTTTGGAGAGTATTTTTCCAGTTAATTTTGTTTAGCTGATGATAATATAAGCTTAATGGCAGCCTGAAGCTAGGTGATATAACAGGTTACAAATTATATTCTTGATTAATAAAGTTCAGTGAAAAATTCATCTTCACCTCCAGAAAACCATGCATTTATTGTTTGTCTTTTTTTTCTCTTTAATTACTAAAAAGTTTTAACTTTGTTGCAGACTTGAGGCAGGCCTAGTTTTCAATAATAAAAGTCTGTCTACAAAAAATGGTGGAAGTTCTGGTCGCAAAGCATGTGCTTAATCTTTGAAGGTCTTTTATGGGGAGTCTGTCTGTCTGCAGTTTATTGTTGTAGGCTTTGTCTAGTAATTAATGGTTTATTTGTAGCCACAATTAGATAAATGATATCCGGATAACTGGTGGAATTTTATATGGCTACTGTTTAACCAAATGAATTGAACAAAACTGATAAAGGTTATTTGAGCTAATATGTGAAGGGGTAGAATGTAAAGGATATGCTGCTGTGTGCCATTATAAGATATGATTATAAATTTCTGCTAATCACCTTTACAAAACATAAAGTTGTATGGCAATTTTGTTTTAGGGAGGGTAATGAAAAAGCCTGTGAGGGCTGGGAGACTGGAAGAAGTATTTATAGAAGATATAAGAATGTTAAGAAAGAGTCAGATGGTGACAGAAGATTAAGCTGAAGGAAGGTGAGGTCAGGACAGATATGCAAAACGGAAGAATGAGATGGAAGATATAGAATTATTAGCAAAATAGTGAGGGGAAGGTTTTGTGGTATTTCTAACATCAGACTGTTACATGGGAGTTCAGAGACTGAAGAGTCTGAAGCATCTGCAGTGTGCCTGTTCTAGCAAAAGGTGTGGAAAGAGTTTATGAAGATAACATGGTACAAAATCAGTCTGAACACAGTAGAAGGTTGATGCAAATGGGTGACACAAGGCCGAGCAATACTTTTATCATTTAATATATTTGATTGGGAATTAAATAATACAGAAGTTTATGACAGAGTGAGTTTTCTGGTTAGTGGACAGAAGCAGGACAAGGCAAGATTTGTGTACCATACTGCTCAGTACTAAAACACGATTCTGTTGATAGCCGTTTGACTCTGTCTACAGAGATGCACTGTTAATCTGCTAGATTAAGTGAAGTGACAAAGCGTGTTGTAGACCATTAGATAAACCTAGTGATAACCAGATGGCCTAACATGAATAGAGAAAGATGTTCCCTGGGATTCAGTAACGCTTACATGGAGTGCAAGAATAGTGTAAGTGCAACTGCATGAAATATGGCTGCCGTGCGATCCAGTAAACAAGCCTGGGGACATGCACGGTCCTGGTAGCACTATTCCTGCATGGAGACTACTGAATAATGCTAATTACCTCCTTTTCTGGTGAAAACCATGCAAATGAGGTGAATTAGTGATTCATGAAGCAGGCAGACATCCATGCAAGAATAGTGTTTTGTGCAGAAATATATTCGGCTACTAGCCGAATACATTTCTGCAAAAATCAAAACGGAGGCATGACAGCTCAAATAAAATCATGTATTATAATCTTTAGGCATGCCAATGGCCAAATATATGGCCATTGGCATGGAAAAGTGTTTAAATTTTATAAAAAAAAGTAAATTTTTTTGGCCGATCTCGGCCTTTTAAGCATAGGCAGTGGCGTGAAAACTGGATTGTGCCGAAAATAAAAAAAGATGTAAAAACACAATTTTAAGCGAAATCTGCATTATGTCATTATAGTCTATGGCATGCTGAATCAAAACAATACCAGGGAGCAGTGATTGCTAAGGGGAAAGTCTCTGATGTACTGCAGTAACTAGGGATTAAGGCAGTGGGGTATGCCAATGACGGAAATTTACTGAATCACAAAAAGAAGCTACGTGCCAAACTGCACCTAGCCATTTAGGTGCTATAAGGCAGTGGTGTAAGCAGGAGGAGCAGCAGACATGAAAAGGGGGTTTGTCATGCTTGGTGTAAGCACATTGGAGCTCCATAGCTTCCTGATAAGCTTAGCTAACACAGCTAAGCAAAGGGGTGTGTCTGAGGCTGTATTGACTTATTCCATGAAATGAAGAGCATGTTCGCGTCCAGAGAGGGCCCTTTCTCAGTGTTTACATTAGATAAATGGGTTTGCATGGCATGCACAGGGTCTAAAACGAAAAAAAAAAAAAAAACAGAAATAGCAGGACTGTTTACATTTGGGCATCCAGGTTTGCGCGGTGCACCGGGGCTTAAAAGGGGTGGAAATGGGAAGGGAAAAAAGGAAAAAAAGGAAAATAGCAGAATAAAAGCAATAAAGTATAAATAACATAGCTAGCAGGTGGAATGCATCATAGTTGGACAATCATACAGGCAGGATCTGCAACACAACAGTATAAACTATGCAAACACCTTACAGTCTGTTTTTTCCCACAAACTCTGCACCATTGGTGTACACATGCAGGGGAATTTTAACTGAAAACATGTTAGGAGCTGCCATTACTTTGATCCATTAGTATGTGCTAGAGGCTGAGGGTGGTGAGGAGGATAATGCTGACAACCACCACAGACTGAGGAGGAGGAGAAGAGTGTTCAGACCCAGGGTAACTTACCAAGGGGCTACATGATCTGGAGATAGTAGAGTGCTACATGGTGGACAGAGACATACTTCAGCAAATCAACAAGCTGTGCTGGCCTCAACTCAGACCCAGAGCCAACAAAGGGGAACCCATCCCAGTGGATACCAAGGTATGTGTATCCTTAAGAATACTAGCTACCGATATTTTCCAAAGACCTACTGGGGACATCATGGGGGTCTCACAGGCATCTGCATCCAGGTTACTCCACCAGTTCCTGGATGCCATCCTACTACATGCCGTTGAGCATATTCACTTCTCCAACACCTGTAAGGAGATGCATTTCCCACTCCATATAGCAGAATACCTGGAGGTACTGGGGTGCAATAGACTGCACATGCATCCACATCAAAACACCACCCGGTGCACAGGGTGGGCTCTAAATAAACCGCAAGAGCTTCCCCTCCATCAACTGCCAGGTCATGTGCAATGCCCAGGACATTATCATGAATGTGTGTGCTGGCAGCCCTGGAAGCTATCACAACTCCCACATCTGGCAATCGTCACAGATGTACCAGGCATTTGCCAGTGGGGACATCCCACATGGCCATCTGGTGGGGGGATGCTGGCTATGCAATGGAGCTGGGGATGATGACACCTATCACAAATGCACACCCACACAGGAATGCCATAATGAGGCATATGCACAAACCAGATTCATAATAGGGCATGTGTTTGGGATGCTCAAGTCACGGTTCGACTGCCTTGACATATCTGGTGGAACCGTGCAGTACTGTCCAGCCACATGTGCACACATGTTCATAGTATGTGCCATGCTACACAATATGATCCTGTGGAAATAGCTGCAGCAGGAACAGCATGGAGAAGGGCCACACAGCTCCCCACCATTCCAAGGTCCCCACAGGCATAGAGGGACTCAGAAAAGGAAGCCCCTGAGCCTGCTCCTGTAGACAGATGGAGGCATGCCCAGTATGCCCAGGCCTTGGCAAAGAGGCAATGCATATAACACGCACTGACACTGTTAGCACCCAGGGACTGACACCTCTCTCTGACTCACACACACAGTAAAATGGATGACACACACAACACATTACCTGCAACTTACCAACTTACCATGTATAGGCAGAGTACTGTGTGCATCCAACATCGGCAGCCCTCAAACATCATCCTTACAACTGCCGAAGGTACTAGGTAAGTCAGTCTTCTTAACAATAAATGAATGGATTACTGTTGTGGTAGCATATCTATGGAAACTCTGCATGCATGCAAGGGAATGGGGTGGCCTACTGGGATGGCAGCAGACAACTGACAGCTATGTGGGACACCAGGAAATTTCTACACAATACTGGCTTCTCCACACTATTCAGCATCATTTAAGGTGACAAATCCCACTGCAGTATATGTGGAGGGCAAACTAGGGGGGGTTCATAGATCACATGCATTGATGTCACTGTGGTGATCCCATACTCACTCCCAGACTCACACAGCAAGTCAGCCATAGAAAACCATAAAGGAATGTCTGGCAAAGGCACAGGTACACTACTGTGGTAGACAGGGTCATATTCCACGAAATGCAGTGCCAACTATTTTGCATGTCAGCTACACATATGGTGGGAGTTGTACACACTGTCCAGATGTCAATATCCATTACTGCCGGGAAGCTGGACAGGTCATGTACAGGGGTCCACACATATGAACAGTACACAGGTTGGTGTAACTTACATAGTGCCTACCATACCTCACAATTTTATAGACCTTAAGCAGAATGTACACAGGTTTGCATCATATCTGCAATGTCTTTATTCTGAAATAGTGTGTGTCTGGGAAGTTATTGGCAAACCACAAAAGTCTAAAGTCAGAAAATATTGATGGATTGTAATGTTTCAGACTTCATACCCTATAGAAAAATGCATGCTAATGCAAAATCTGTTATTGTATCACCCTTCCAGGTTTTTAAAGCCAATAGTTACAATGGTCCATATATTTAGGCCTTTGTCACCCAATTACTCATGGCTTTGTCCAGATGTCTGGCTCACATATGTAGAGAGATATGCTGCTTAGTAGTAGAGCAGTTTGTTCTGTCACTTACCATTGTCACCCCAGGGGGGGCCCACCGCATGGCAACCTGGGAACATATGAGTGACAGAACGCACTGCCTCACTACTGATGGCCTGCAGCAGTCTCACATGGCCTACAGGCCTCTGGCAAAGGCTCATGCCTCACGCATAGTGCCTTTGTAGGTAATGTCATGGGGTTAATACTATCAACATAACACAGTCAACAAAATGCAAAAGTAAGGCCATGCTGCTAAATGATAGTAACATACCTTGCAACCTCATAGAGGAAGAAATCTGGGCAAAGCCATATATAATGGTGGGATAAAGGCCCAACTATAGGGACACATTTGAAATATTGCTCTCATAATATTAGATAGTTGATAGAATAACAAAGGAGGTGAGTAGTAACATGGATGTCATGAAGGGTGTGAAGTCTGCAACTCTAATGTTCTGTCAGTATTCCATGACTGCAACCCTGAGTGATGTGCAACAAATTTGCTAGAAAACCACAATGTTAAGTAAAACCGACCAGATATATGAGGCATGGATATGGATAATCTGTGAGAATCTATTCAGTTGACAGGTATGGCCACACCAGGATATGTTCTGTCAGGTAAGAAGAATACCACACATCCAGGAGATCCCCAGCCAGCATATCACGAAGGACGAAGGTGCTGGACCTTTTACATAGCCTCATCAGTCAATTGGCTGTAGCCACACCTCCCAAATGGCCGGATTGTGCAAGAATGCCTAGCCTTTACCTCATAATATAGATCTGTGCATCATCCATGTTATATTTCTCTGGTAAATAAGTGTGCTGATCCGATTATATCTGTCAGTAGATAATGACACAATACAGTACAGTGTCAAACATTACATATGTCAGAAAATGTCTTCTAAAACAAACCCTATCACTCAAGCAACTCATACATTGATAACAGCAATAGTTACAGTACCCCCCTATGATTGGTCCATTGTTTCACCATATTGACAGCCTATCTCCAGATATTTTGCACAAAGAGTTTGGTTGTAGCACACAACACCCCTGGAGTACAACTATACCTGGAATGGATTCCCACACTTACTATAGAAGGTCATACTGAGCATTCTCTTACACTTAGAGAAGTGAAGCCCATGTCTGAAACCACATTGGACTATATATCTCTGTAATGTGCAAATGTCTTTGCATACACACAGCTATGTAAACCTAACTGTTTCCACACACACCCATCAGGCAGGATCACCCACAGCCAGCTGTAGGTGGCACATATGTGGTATATCTGCATCTGTTGTGTGTGATACACGCACATATATATGGGCAACATATTACAACATGTCAAGCATACACACACATAGACATGGGGAAGAAAGGGACAGACAGTGATAGAGTGAGACACACAGGGAGACATACACATACACATACAGTGAGCCATACACAGGGATACCCTGAATGGCATAGAGTGATGTCCTGCTGCAGACAGTTGCATACCAGTTGTAAACACTGGCATGTGCCAGCATGAAGATGAGATTCATTGTCTGATGGTACTGAGGTGGGGGTTGGAATATCGTATCACTTACCTTTGTGTGTGTGTGGATGTGTGTGTGTGTGTGTGTGTGTGTGTGTGTGTGTGTGTGTGTGTGTGTGTGTGTGTGTGTGTGTGTGTGTGTGTGTCTGTAGGTCTAAATATTATGATGTCTATACACACTGAGCAGAGTGGATGAGAGGTGTTGACTACAACTGTTAGCTGAGATATATAAGTATCCTGTTTTTTTATTATTTATACAGATTATTGTTTCTAGCAATTTATATAAAGCACTTTTATTGTCTTCTGCTTAGTTTTTGAGTGTATTTTATTGCTATTAACTAATCTGCATGGGTAACTGATTTGTTTGCAGTTAAAAGCATTCTGTATAGTGGCCTTAGGTCAACTGGTGCCCTAGGCAAAAGGGCTCCATGGCGCCCCCCACCACACCACCTGTTGCCCCCATCCTGATCTACCTACACCAAATAAATATGGAAAGCGCTGAGGTGGTGGCGGCGCCCAGGCGGCTGCCTATGGCCCCCTATCACATCTGTATCTTTACAAATTTTTATCTGTTTAAAACCTTTCATTTTGTGGCTTTCTCTAGTACTTACTGTCTGTAGGCTATTTTTTGTCCCCACCCTCTCTCCCAGTTGGTGTGTAGCTGTTATACTTGGTGGCTTTGCAGTGGCCCACCCCTATTGTAAATCTGATCTGGGACACTCCTCCCAGTCTAGTGTCATTAGCTCATTCTACCTAATACAGAGAGAACATTTGATAAGGCCTTCTGATTCTCCTTTTTCCCTTTCAAAAAAAAAAAAAAATTTTTTAATCTCCTTGTGTTCTCACTGTGATTCTCAAACATTTTGGAAATATAGAGTATATTTCAGAGTATTTATTATAACTGTAATTGCCTTAATATTGCTACAACTCAAGTGCTCTAGGTTGCACTGCATCTGAAGTGTTTGTATGTTTTAGCTGCTTTTCTGTATATATAGACTTCTCTGTATATGTTGACTAGCTGCTTATTCTACTGTGTTACTTCCTCTTAAATCATTTTTCAGTTGTGCACTTACCTTGCTTCATTTAAAAAAGTTTTAAATTGCTAATTTTGTAGAGTTTTAATTGCATTTACTGTCTAGGACTACACACTCAAGTGTGTTAGCCTTTTCTGTGTTTATTTACTGTATTATTGCATTGTTTAGCCTGTTTCAACAAAAAAACAAAAAAAAAAAAAAAAAAACTATCTTGTTTGTTCGTTTCCCACTTTTTCTAGCTAGTACATATCCCAAGCTTTGCTTGTCTCAGGACTTTATTTTCTGTGCTCAGAGCTATCCAGACCTTGCATTGGTAGAGGGAAGTCCTACTGCCTACCTGTGGGACTGGTGAGCATTGTACTGCCTATCTAACGCTAGAGGAGTGGTTTCCAGCTCTGAAATTGTAATCTTATTAGCCTTTTGGGCTGATTTCTATCCCTTTCAACTTTCTGGCTTAAAAACGTGTGTGTTTGCACATTTTTCACATCGTGCAGCACTGCGAGGCTACAGTTAAACTATTCCAAGTGCCAGAAAGTCTGCTCCTCAAATTTTCCCTTAAAACTAGCTGGTTTCTAAGTAGTAGTACTAAATTCTGAACCCCTGTGACTAGCACTTGCTCTAGAACCTGCTGGAAAGCACTAGGAAGCCTGAAACAGATACAAGCACTCCGCTCTCCTTGTCAATAAGGAGAAATTAATCATAGGCACTAAACAGCCTATAATTGCAAAGTACCTTGCAAAGGTAAGGGAAAACAGCTCTTAAACTTTACATAAAAGCACCTAAACAGGCATGTCCACCTGGTGAATCTGGGTATACTGGGGCAATGCGGCAACTGCCTTATGTACACAGACAATCCTCTCCTCCTACCACCCAACACTACAACCTGGGAGAGATGCATTTACATAGCCAAACTGGAAGCAAAGCTCTCTCAGGTCAAGATTGTGCTAGACAGTCAAGAGGAGAAGATTAACACCTGCGTCACACCTCAAGCAACTCATAGCCCTTCAAAACCCACACCATCAGCACCCACACATAGCAACACTAAACCCACATATGTGGAGGCCCTTAACATTAACCTGCCCAAGCAACAAGGACCTCCGAAGCTGAAATGCAAACAAACACCAGTCACAACCAAAGTGACACATAGCTCACACCAGTGTGCCACCCAACAACAGCCCCTAAGGCAAGATAATGTACCCAACACTTTAGTCAAAGGTGACTCTATATTCAGGCACACTGATGTCCCACTCACCAGACTGAACAAGGAGAAAATTACAGTCAGCTGCCTGTCGGGTGCCAGGATCTGCCACATAATGCAGGCACTCAAGTCACTCCATAACAAGTACAAATACTACTCTGTCATTGTCCATGCTGGAGTGAATGACTTGAGACTTACCTCCCTGGACTACATGAAAAGAGGTATGGAAGAGCTATTGGATCATGTGACCCAGGCAGGTGTTACCCTAGCCCTGAGTAGCATCCTGCCTTCGCCCAGAATGATACCACAGTATAAGGACAAAATTATTGACTTCAACAATTGGCTAAGGTTCTGGTGTCATTCAAAGGGGATCCGGTATTTGTCTGCCTGGGAAGACATGATCGACAGACCACGATGCTTTGCCAGAGATGGTCTGCACCTGTCACCCCTGGGATACAGGTTACTGACTAAAGCTCTTGCCACCCCTATAGTGCCTTTTTTAGGCAAGGTTCAAAGGATAAAACCAGCACCGTAGCAGATAGAAGCAGGCAAAATCTGAAGATAATGCTACTCAATGCTAGAAGTCTAAACCTCAGAATGCACTCTCTCGAGACACTCCTAAAAATGGAGAACATTGATATCTGTGCAGTAACTGAGGCCTGGTCCAAGGCTCCAGAGAGCACCCCTGCAATACCAGGCTACAATTCTTACCACATTTTTCAGCCACAAAACCAGGACCAAAACACTAAAGGCGGAGGAGTGTCGATATTCACCAAGGATATTCACACCTCCAGGCTAGTTGCCCAACACAATGCATCTGAAATTCTCCAGGTGCAACTAATGCTAGGTAAGACTGCAATCCAAATTGTAGCTTGCTACAGATCCCCAACCATGCCCCAAGATTCTCACTACACCTTTCTAAACATACTGGAAAATATTAAGATACAACCAAACACCTATACTGGGTGATTTCAACTACCCTGCCATTAATTGGGAAAACTACTCAGGTACCAACTCCTTTTCCCAACAGTTCTTGGAATTCATAAATTCCAACGCCCTGGATCAACTAATCCATTGTCCCACCAGGGCCTCCAATATCCTAGACCTGGTCATTACCAACATGGGAGATAGATGCTCCACACCAGTGGTCACCCCCTCATTGGTCAGGTCTGACCATAAGCAAATCACCCTTGACATCCACATCCCACCTCCACCCTCAGTAAGGAAACCTCCTTAAAAAACTTCTCCAAAGCCAACTTCAAGCTACTGAAGTCAGAAGTGACAAACTTCACAACACCCATGCAGATGGGATCTGAAAGTTCAACTGCAGAATCCTACACTAAGGCACTGTACGAGCACATCCACTCGTGCATGAATCGTGCCATCCCAACTAGAACCAAGATGCTCTTCTCCAAAAAAAGGAAGCCAATCTGGTGGTCCCCTGCTATAAACAAACTATACAACAGAAGGAAGAAACTGTTGCAAAAAAGAGAAAAATCCCAGGATGCAAAAAACTCCCTCATCAGCCTCAGTAAGAAGCTGAGATCCCTCATAAAATCCTCCAAAGCTAGTTACAAAAATAAAATTGCAAAAGATTCCAAAGACAACCACAAGGCATTCTATAGTTATGTCAAGAATCTAAATGGCAATGCTCAGATCTGCTCTGAGTTACAACAGAATGGCATTAAATATATCCTGGCAGATCGATTTAGTGCCAACTTCACCCCACTCTCACCCCCTAAAGGGCCCATCTCAATACCAAAAGATTGCCACATTCCGATAATCACAGCCACACAGGTAGAAACCGCATTCTCCAAAGCTAAGAATACAGCATCCATGGGACCAGATGACATCCCAGGCTGTGTACTACATGAACTACAAAATGAACTGGCACCTCACCTAAGTGTCATGTTTAATCATAGCCTCACCTCAGGCTTCATGCCCACTGAGTGGCACACAGCTATAGTTATCCTGCTCCACAAGGGAGGATCCACCTTGGATCCTGGGAACTACCGTCCCATCAGTCTGACAAGCCTGATTTGCAAGGGCATGGAATGCATTATCATGGAACTTATAAACAAAGACATTGGCAACCTTCAAACACTGGACCCCACCCAGTTTGGGTTTGTGAAGGGCCGATCTTGTCTCCTGAGTCTGATTGACTTTTTCAAATCAGTCACCAGAGCTGTGGACATGGGTAAGGCAGTCCACACAGCCTATCTGGACCTTGCCAAGGCCTTTGACACCATCCCCCACTCTGGAATCATAGATAAACTTACTAAGCTGGGCATAAATCCCTACATCACTTGATGGGTTGCTAACTGGCTTACTGACAGAACCCAGACAGTAAAAGTAGCTGACTCCAAATCCAGCTCTAGAAAAGTGACAAGTGGAGTACCTCAGGGTTCAGTCCTGGGACCACTCTTGTTTGGCATCTACTTCTCTGCAGTACAGGCCAACACTAAGGGACTCTGGCTAACAAAGTTTGCAGATGACTGCAAACTGGGAGCCATTATCAAATCCCCAAATGATGTGGATATTCTACAAAAGGGCCTTACAGAAACAGATGCCTGGTGCCAGAGCCATGGGCTCAAGCTTAATGCCAAGAAATGTATAGTTATCCCCTTTGGAAAAAAACATGTACCCATGAATTACCACATAAGCGGCAGGACACTAAACATCGAAAGTGTGATGAGAGACTTAGGATCACAGGTAGACAGTGGTCTCACTTTCGATAACCACATTGCCACAACAGTCAGGAAATTCTTCTATGTGGCACACCTCATCACTAAGGTTTTTTCATCCAGAAAAAAGGAGGTCATTGTCCCACTGTACTCATCCCTCATTAGATCCATTATAGAGTATAATGCCCTGTTTGGTATGTACCTCACAAGACATCTGCAACAGCTGGAAAGGCCACAGAAATACCTCACTAAAAGAATCACAGGCCTAAAGCAGACGCCATATACTGACCATCTAAAAAAACTCCAGCTATACTCTGTGGCATATCGTCTACTCAGAGGTGTTCTCTGCTTAACATACAAGGCCATGTCAAACCCTGAGCTGTTTGACATGCTCCACTTAAAGAAATCCCAATCCCTCAGAGCCACACGTTCCAGGGATATAAATCTTGTCATCACAATGAACAAAACATGCTGGAGGGATAGGTTCCTGACCCAGAGACTCCCCATACTCTGGAATAGACTGTCCATACATGTCAAGCAGAGCACCTCACTGGCTCTCTTCAAAAGGAACCTTGATGATTGGATGGGAGATAGGAAATTCACCCCAGGGATCATGTCAGTTGCCCTGCTAGACAGGGGCCTGGAGAAGTAAATATTGTGGGAAGAAATATCCAGGGAATTGTTATGGCTAGGCTTGCATAGGCCCTAGGGCCAATAGCCTAGTACCAACCTATGAACCTATGAACCTTACCCACCCAGTACACTTCCCATTCCCCTACTTTACAACATATGCCAGTGTCATTCACCTTAGAAGTATCTTTGGACTGGCTTCAGTCCTGTAAGCTCTATAGCGCATGTGATAACTGAGTAACACTATCATACAAATAACTAGATAAGTAGGGGTTCTAATCATAGTCCTGGCATATGTAACATTGGTTGTATGTGGGGGTAGTATGTGTGTGTGTGTGTGTGTGTGTGTGTGTGTGTGTGTGTGTGTGTGTGTGTGTGTGTGTGTTTGTGTATGTGTGTGTGTGTAGAAATAAGTGTTGTAGTCCATTCCCACTCAGTACATCCATTGTCCTACTTCACAAGGTCTGCTGATGTCATTCAATGTAGAAGTACTGTTGGTCTGGCCTCTGCCCTATATGCTCTGTGGTGTGTGTTATAACTGCATAACACTGTAGTACAAATAACTATTTAGGTAGGGGTTAAATCTCAGTCATGGCAAATATAAAAGTGTGAGTGTTTTTGTGTGTGTATCTGCAGGTTAAAAGTTTTGAGTCCATTCACACCCAGTACACTTCCCATTGCCCTACTTTAGTAGTCCTGCTGATGTCAGTCACCTTAGAAGTACCTTTGGGCAACTTACACCTCTATAAGCTCTCTAGCGCATGCAATAGTTATGTAACACTATAGTACAAATAACTACTTAAAGAGGGGTTCTAACCTCAGTCCTGGCAAATGTAAAAGTGTGCGTGTGTGCTTGTAGGTTAAAGATTTTGAGCCCATTCACACCCAGTACACTTCCCATTGCCCTACTTTAGTAGTCCTGCTTATGTCAGTCACCTTATAAGTACCTTTGGGCAGCCTTCAGCCCTGTAAGCTCTGTGGCACATGTGATAATTATATAACACTATAATACAAATAACTAGTTAGACAGGGGTTCTAATCTTAGTTCTGGTAAAAGTGTGTGTATGAGTAGGTTAAAGTATTGTGTGGCCTCTCTCACCCAGTACATCACCTATTGCCATACTTTACAAGGGCCAGCAATGTTCCTCACCTTAGAAGTACCTTGGGACAACATTCACCCTATAAACTTCATGGAGCATGTGATAACTGCATAGTACTGTAGTAGCAGTAAGTTGATATGTCGGGGTTCTAATCTCAGTCCTGGCAAATGTGTGTGTGTGTGGATGGGGGTGAGTTTGTGTGAGAACCATATCCATTGAGGGTGGGTTTTGCAATTTTTGCTGTCGCCCACCCAGTACACATCCTAATGTCCACTTTACAAGGCCCACTGTTGTCATCCACTGTAGAGATAGCTGTAGACACTCTGCAGCCCTATAAGCTTTGTGCCACGTGCAATAATTATGTAACAGTATGGAATAAATAACAAGATAGGTGGCCCTTCTAATCCTTGGATACCATTCCCCACTGAGGAATCATAGAGAAACACACTCAGCTAGGCATCAACCCCTATATCACTAAGTGGCTTGCAAACTGGCTCACAGATTGAACCCACAGTGTGAAAGCAGCAGACTCCATGTCAGGCTGCCGACCAGTCATGAGTGGAGTCCCACAGGTTTGGTCCTGTGTCCCCTCATGTTAGGGACTAGCCCAACACGAAGGGACTCTAGTTGACAATGTTCTCAGATGACTGCAAGGTGGGTGCTATAATTAGCTCCCCACATCATGCTGACATTTTCCACAAAGGCCTCACTGAAACCTATGAATGGTGTCAGAACCCTGGACTTTAGCTCAATGCCAGAAAATGTTCCGCCATCCCCTTTGGGAACAACATGGTTCCCATGAACTACTACATCGATGCTAGTCTATTGAACACTGATGCTGTTATAAGACAACTGGGAACACAGGTTGACAGTGAGCTCTTTGCTGACCATCACAGTGCCACTGTGTTCAGAAAGTTTTTCTATATGTTACATCTCTTGACTAAGGGTGTTGCATCTAGGAAGTAAGAGGTCATTGTCTCCCTGTAGTCTCCCCTCATAAGTAATCAATGAGTACAATGGCCCATTTGGCAGATACCTCACTGGACACCTGCAACAACTGGAGAGGCTACAAAAGTACCTCACAAAAAGGATCCTAGGCCATAAACACTTGCCCTATATGGACAGACTCCAATAACTCCAACTATTCTCTGTTTCATATTGGCTACTTAGAGGCGATCTCTGCCTGACGTACACAGACATATCTGACCCAGCTCTGTCAGGAATGCTACATCTGAAGAAACCAATCAGTCCACACCACATGCCCCAGAGACCTCAACCCCATTTCCACAATCAACAGAACATGCTGCAGGTACAGGTTTATAACCCAGAGACTGCCTATGCTATGGAATATACTTTGCATACATGTGAAGCAGAGCACTTCACTGGCCTTCTTCAAATGAAATATGGATGAGTGGATGGGTAATAGAAATCCCACCCTGGGGATCACTCCAGTGGCTATAGTCATTAGACACACTGAGGAATATTGTCAGGTAGCATGATGCCAGGGTATTCCCATGGGCTAGGCTTGTAAAGGGTCCATGGCCATTCACCTAGTACACACCTATGGACCTATGGATCTCAGTACTGGCAAACATGTGTGTGTGCATTAGTGTGCATAAAAGTGTTTACGAGTGTGTAAACATGTGGGTGGAAGCAGGATGAGGCCCTTCTCACCCAGTACACCTAGCATTGCCATACCTTACAAGGGCTGGTGATGTTATTCACTATATAGGTACTATGGGACACTATTTACCCTGTAAACTCCGTGGTGCGTGAATTAACTGCATAACACTATAGTACCAATGACTACATAGATAGGGGTTCTAATCTGAGTCTGGGCAAATGTGTATTTGTAAGTGCATATATTTGTAGGATACAGCATTTTGAGACCTCACTCTCACAGTATATTTCCTGTTGTCATACTTTACAAGGGCTGGTGATGTTGTTCACCTTAGAAGAACTGTGGGACAGTTTTCATACTATAAGCTCCGGGTGCATGTGATAAAGGTATAATGCTGTATTAGCAACACTAGATAGGTAGGGGTTCTAATCTCAGTCATGGCAAATGTGTGTGTGTGTGTGTGTGTGTGTGTGTGTGTGTGTGTGTGTGTGTGTGTGTGTGTGTGTGTGTGTGTGTGTGTGTGTGTGTGAGAACCATATCTTGTGTATGTATCTGAATGAGAACTATATCCTTTGGGGGGGCTTGGTTTTACATGTTTCAAGGTTCACTTTACAAGGCCTGCTGTCTTTATCAGCCATAGAGGTATATTTTGATGCTTTTCAGCCCAATAAGCCCCGTGCTGTGTGCATTAACTATTTAACAGTATTGACTGACAAAATATGCAGGGCTGCTAATTTCAGTCCTGGCAAATGTGTGTATAACTGTAGGTTTGAGCATTTTGGGTCCATTCACACCCAGTTAATCACCCATTGCCATACTTTACTAGGCCTGGTGATGTTGTTCACCTTGTATTTACCTTGTGGCTTTCTTCACCTTGTAGTCTTTATGGCGCATGTGATAAATACATAACACTGTATTAGCAGTAAGTAGATAGGTAGGGGATCTAATCCCAGTCCTGGCAAATGTGCATGTGTGTGTTTGAGTGAGATGTATATCCATTGGGTGGCCATGGTTTACAATTTTAGGCCATGGTACTCCCAGTACACGTCCCAAGGTCCACTTTACAAAGGCTGCTGTTCACATCCACCATAGAGGTATTTGTGGATACTTTTCAGCCCTATAAGTCCCGTGCCACATGCAACAGTTTTGTAACAGTATGGAATGAATAATACATGATAGGCAGGCTGCTAATGTCAGTACTGGCAATTGTGTGTGCATTGGTGTATATAGCAGTGTTTGTGAGTGTGTAGACTCGTAGGTGACAGTCTAATGAGTCCTCACACCCAGTACACACCCCATTGCCATACCTCACAAAAGCATGTGTTGTTATTCCCTTTACATGTACCTTGGAACAGTCATTACACTATTAGTTCCATGCCACCTGTGATAACTGCATAACACTGTAGTACCAATAACTAGATGGGTAGGTGTTCCAAGCATAACCCTGGCAATTGTGATCCTGTACGTGTGTGTGTGTGTGTGTGTGTGTGTGTGTGTGTGTGTGTGTGTGTGTGTGTGTGTGTGTGTGTGTGTGTGTGTAAATGGTATTCTCTGTGTGTTTGGTCAAAAAAATATCTTCTGGGGGGTGGGTTTCACCAATCTGAGGTGTGTTCCACTCACTACACATGCCATTGTCCACTTCAAAAGGCCTGCTGAAGTCAACCACCATGGACTTACCTGTATGCACCCCTCAGCCCTATAAGATCTGTGGCACATGCAATAACTGTTGCACAGACCTGGCAAATGTGTACATATACAGTTGTATCTCAACTCTGACACGATCGAGGTCTTACCACTCTGCCATACTGCTTGTTACCGATTTTTGCTAGGACACCTCCTGCTGATGCACAGAACACAAACAAAATGCAGCATGTGAGACTACATTCAGTCGGTGTTGCTAACACCAATAATGTGCATCAGGACTGAAAAGGTACAAACACACTGAAGTGTACCCATTACAAATGCAAGCTGACAGCACCTTACAAAGAATTACATTACTAAACTGTACTTAAGTCACCCTGTGCATCAGAACTGTATATAGCATGTCCCTGCATTGGTGGTATGGATGACAGGGATGTGTCACAGGTATCATCATATGCACAGGATGTTGTGTGGGTTTGCCACAGGCCTAGGCTGTGCCATACAGTTTTAACATCATGTATTTGTATTTGGAGGGGTGTTCTATGAATGGGCCATGCAGAGGTGGTATGTGTGTGTGCCTGTGTGTGATCTGGCTGTGATGGTGATGTGTGTGTGTGTGTGTGTGTGTGTGTGTGTGTGTGTGTGTGTGTGTGTGTGTGTGTGTATGCACACAGTCACACCATGTAGCTGCCCTACACAGGGGATGTTGGATAGCTGTGGACTGTACATGGCAGGGTGTACAGTTCACTATCTCCAGCCATGGACATGGGAACTGGTCCTCCCCCAGGTCTCACTGGCACCACCAGTTCCAAGGCCAGATGCAGTACTGCTTCCCAATGGTGACTGCTGTCTGTTGGATCCATGTCCCTGATAGGACCGGCCAGGACCACGTGCCCATGGCCTGCTCCATTGTGGTGTGGAGAGCACCCCCCTTCAGTAGTTATGGTGGTACTACTACGGTCGAGGATTGCCAAGGTCTCACCCCACCATCTATCCATCACCTCAGTATTTTGATGTGTGGCCTCAACAAGGTCATGTATGTCACAAAATAAGCCAGGAAAAGTTGCATCCAAGACCCTGAGTGTTTGTCTGGTGTTGTGTTCACTACATGCCTGTCCATCCATGACAGTCCAAAATGTACAGCTGGTGACACCAGATGTGGCACTTGCGACAGCGGCTTGATGGGCAGCAGTCCTTCGAACACCCCTGAACATTCGCCTGTGTGGGACCTCACCTGCACTCTGGCTATGGCTAGTGGCTACACTCACACTTGCCATAGTCATCACCCTGGCCTGTTCCAT
This sequence comes from Protopterus annectens, assembly GCF_019279795.1. Lineage (NCBI taxonomy): Eukaryota > Metazoa > Chordata > Ceratodontiformes > Protopteridae > Protopterus > Protopterus annectens. Next base: position 2,555,044 of record NC_056742.1, on the reverse strand, counting down.
ACCACCACCTGCCAACTGTCCATTATCTGTGGCTGCTGGGGACAGGGTATATGTGGGCATTGTTACTGTGTGCGTGGACATTTTGGATGACTGTGGGATGCCAACTGATGGCACAGATTTAACCCCTGACAACCCCACCTGTGGTCCACTGTGACCACCATCATTGTCAGAGTCCGCAGAGACACTGACATCAGATTCTGAGCAGGAAGGACCATGACCACCATATCCACCTGTGAGGGGAAGACAACATATGCAAATTAATACCTGCACTATAATGATTGCTGGTACACACACACATACACACACACATGCGTGCTCGTGCACACACACACAAACACACACACACACACACACACACACACGGACACACTCACAGACACATTCAGGTGATGGGGCACAAAGGCATTACACAGGGATGTACACTTCTTTGCAATGTCCTTATGCCCTGTTTTTTCACCACCTTTTGATGACTGTCGTCACTGTGTTCCATGGTATATGCAATGCTGTGGAAATATTTTTGTACCCTTCTCCAGACTGAGACCTTTCAACAATAATATCTCTTTGATGCTTTGTAAGCTTTTTGTGAACTATGGTTGTTGCTGTAGCAGGCAACTGGGTAAATGTCAGGGAAATCCTAGTAGGACAGTTGACCGTTATTTGGTGTTAATCAAAGAGTCTCTATCATTTATGGCAGGTGTGTACCCAAGAAGACATAATGCTGTAATTATATCAAAATCTGCTTCAACACAGTATTAGATTCAGCCTGTTAACACTTATGCATGTAACTTATTGTACATGTTTTATTTGTCATAATTGTTCCCCTAACAGATCTGACTTGTGTTTCTTGGCTTGGCTGGCATGTGGGAGCTGTTTGAAGGTTGACAAGGAGCTCCTCTGTTGCCATAAGTGGAGCCTGTGTGGCAGGACCCCCACCCATAGCATTATGGTCCCTGGCCAGAGCAGCTGCCCTTTGTGGGCACGACGTATCAGGTCAGATGCCCAATGCCTGACCTGATCATATGTGTGTTCATGGTGGCCCAAGTTGTTAACTCTGTGGACAAGGTCATCCCACAGGTTAGTCAACTCCTGCAGATTGTGATGGCCATGGACAAACATCACCCCATGGTGCTGGATGAAGGCATTCATGATGGCTGCATTTTCAGCTGCATAATATGGCAGTGGTCTTTGCCGCTGCATTTCACATGGAAGATATAAACAAGGAAACACATCACAGGACCTCATACATTGATCAAAGTTACTTACAGAACCTGCACATCAACATTGACTATCATTAGCCACCACTTACAACCACATCATACCCCTGTCATCTATCAGCACAGTATGAACCTGCATTGTACTCCTGAGCCTGATGTGTCATCTTCTCTCCAATGAGGGCTATTACATTGCATAACCCACCATTCATCATTCACCTTTAGATAGAGGGATGACAGTGGCCATTTCCTTGCAGATGGGATGTCAGTGATGCTCAGGCTTTGCTTGTGTACCATGTGTAATGGAGCTGGGTGCATATGCCTGAGTTCATGTAGGATGCAGACAGACATGTTATCAGGTCCCATGGAGACTTACTTTTGTTGGCTTTGATTAGGCATTATGCACCTGCTCCCTAATGATGACGAGAGGGTTGCAGGTGTTGTGCATATCCACCTATACTGGTGGTGGGACAGAGGGATGTTGTTTGTCTTTAACATGTCTGCAGCACTTTGGCTATAGCTATGATGTGTGTATGTGGTCTGATTGACCACTATTACAGGGTGGGGTGGGTTGTTGCCTTTGAGACTGAAGACATATGTGAAGATGGCCTTGTGATTGGTCTTGGTGGATGTGTCCGATTTGTACTCATAGTTAACCTCACAGTAATTTACCTGGGATCTTATATGCTTATTCAGATAAAGATTGACTTGCTTCCAAGTTGGTGCCTGCTCCTACTTGGCCCTGTACAGTCAATATAGTGAACGATTATGTGGTTTATTTATTGCTGCTGTCCGTCAAAGGAGATTACTCTACCTTGGTGGAGGCAGGTTTTACAAGTAAGGTATTGCTGAGTCCATAAAGCTATGTAGGTGCTCATATAGCTGTTAGTAGTAGGCATGGACACAAGGTCATAACACAGTTGGACACCTCTCCAATTTCAACCTGATAATCATGCTTATTCTAGTACCCATGTCTGTGTCAGGGCAATACAACAAACAGTAGTTATAGAAATGTATGTCTGTTGGATACACAGAAACTAAGATTACACACATGTACAACATGCATACCTTATTTACCTGATGTTTTGCATCCCATGTCATTTGTTATGAGGCTTCCAGGTACACCTACTCATACATATGTGTGCACAGGTAATACCTGGTATACATTTCTGTTCTATGTCAATATGGCACACTGTATTTACACTCTTGCTGCTCAGTCATAACTCTTAACTTGTTAGAGCAGGATATCTGGAGGACACCACACATAGATTGGGGCAATGACCTAAAATAAGTGACACTTTCTTAATATTGCTGTAACAAACTTAAGTCATTTGATAGCACAGTAGCCTTTGCATTCACAGAAATACCCTGGAGGATGTCTGACACTCATATGTGTGCTTGTATGTTCTAATGTCAGTCTTCACAGATTTGCCAATGATTTGCCAGACATATCACAAGTCTAGGAGTAAATGACTACAAATATGAAGCACACATATGATCTATGTGCATAACACTGGACAGTTGAATCGTATGAGCTCCGTATATCACATGCAGTTCAACACACATGTCTGCGACAGTAGGTTACTATGCAAATACCCTGGATAGGTCTTTCAGATTTGTGAGACAAACATTTATATCATAGTTGTATTCACAAGTAACATATGAATATCTACGGCATCCCAGTAGCTAGCCTAGCAGTGTCACAGTCAGTATTGTTCAACAAATACTCCAGGAGTAGTCATATGTGAGCCATTACTTCCTGTGGTGACTCAGGGGCCTGAGCTGTAATCTATTTCACTGCAGACAGACCAAGATGCTGTGACCATAGGTGCTGATCAGCAATATATATCAGTACAGCAAGTCTTGCTGAGATATATTTGTTTAACATCCTATATACCATTATTGCATACCCACTACTGCATTCCATTGCATGCTTACTTGTTTGACATACCCTTCTTTCCCCAAGTATTATCAGTTTGGATTCCAATTACTATTTCTGTTTCTGTCTCTGTGTGTGGGTGTGTGTGTCTCTCTCTCTGTCTACCCATGTAGAGGTATAGACCTAGTTTGCATAGGCAGCAGCTTGCCTTTTGTAGCTAATGCTCATGAGCAGGTGATGGTCTGTGGACCAACTAGTGTCTTACACTTGATAATTGTATGCAGAACATCTGCGTTGTTATTTCTATAACCAACGGCATGGCAACACACTCCTATAATTGAGTACTTCATGTGGACATTGCCCCTTTTCAATGCCTGTGAAGAGGACATCATGGAGGTTTGTGAACAACAGTATCATAGAGGGTAGTTGGAAATACCTCTTTCAACAAAACATGTGGAGACAGCCCAACAAAATGAGTAAGAAGGTCCCAGACGTAGGGACAAAATGTGAGTATTGCTCATTTGGATTCATATTAGTTTAACAGGGTTTCTGTAGACATGAATATTCTGTTTGGGTCTCAGTCAGACAGTGTTATGTGGTTGACATAACTCTCAACTGTAGGGCTAGCCACAAAATGGCCAGAGGTTTGACTCTTATGTTTGGTCTGTTCCTCCAACAGTTGTTGTCCTTGGCAAATCAGTAGCATACCCTGGGTATTGCAGTAAGTAAATACTAACTTCCATTTGTGTTTCTGGCTTCATATCCCTCAGTTAAGATATGTTACACCAAACCCTTTAACACCAGTAACTTTCTCTTATATTTCAATTATGCCCCTGTGTTTGGGCCTCTGTCCCCCAAATATGTCAGGCTTTGTCCAGATGTCATGCAGTAAGAGGTTGATGGGTATAGTATATCATTAGTTAGTGCCTTCCTTTCTGATATCATCCCAGTGATGTAGCAGAATGCCAGACATGTTATAAGGAAGGGACTATATATATGAGGACAGACCCTGGACATTCTGTGGGAATCTGTACAGTTTAGGGGGTCTGCGTATGTGTAGCAATTGTTAACAGACTGTCAGGATTGTGTAGCAGTGTAGTGTGTAAATGTTTTTTATGCTGTTTATGGAGGGGGATACATGTAAGTGCCATGGCTCCTTTCCTATCTGACTGTGCATGCTGTTCCAGTTTCTGCTGGTCTGTCAGCTACATATGTTTGTAGGGGTAGAATAAGACATGTTCCATACCACCACAGGAGTCAGACTACACTGTGACTTGGGGCAGTATATTGTATTATAGTAGTGTGTAAGTGTTAAACATGGTCTTTATGTTCACACAGTCATTATACTCTACTGTTCATTTGGCTTACCAGTATGTCACTGTGGCTGCGGTGAAATTGGCTGTGAGTATGCAGCCTCACACTGTGAGTGTTTTTCACTACTGTTACATCCCTGTAGTGCCTGATATTTTTGCAAATGCATGTGTAATTCCCCATAGCTGACTTGGGGTAGTGGTGTGTCAGTCTGACTGTAGTTTGAATGGTGCTTGGTGACATGCTAAGCAGCTCAGTGTACTTTCCGTAATGTCATGTTATGTGCAGATATTCATAGGATGTACAGTTGTCTGGCTCATATCTTTGGTGTGGTCCCCATAAGTGTTGTGTATGTTTGACAAATCAATGGGATGATGTGAGGATTTCAGGCACTAACTATTGAAAAGCAATTGAGTCTTGGAGTTGTGCTAATTCGGTCAATATATGTTAGAACAGATGGTGTTACTGTAGCACCTGTCTCAGCTTATCTAGTCAAGTATTTCAGATATGTCCCTATTTTCATGGCTTTCTCCTCCCACTTTGTCAGGCTTGGTCCAGACCATATGTGAGCATACTTCTCAACTGGCCGGATTGTTGCAAAACATCCTGGTTTATTGCTCATATTTTGTCTCTGTTCCACAATTCATTCTAATATTTCTGGTAGATCACTGTGATGTCCACCTTGGATCCCGGAAACTACCGTCCCATCAGTCTGACAAGCCTTATCTGCATGGCCATGGAGCGTATTATCATGGAACTTAACTTATAAACAAATTGGCAACCAACCAAACAAACACCCCCCCCACCCAGTTTGGGCTTGTGGAAGGGCCGATCTTGTCTCCCTGAACTTGATTGGAATCAGTCTCCAGAGCCATGGACAAGGGTAAGGTGGTCCACAGCCTATCTACAGACCTTGCCTTGGCTGCTTTGGCACCACCACCACTGGAATCATAGATAAACTTACTAAGCTATACTAAGCACCAGTCGCAACCCACTGGGCCAGGTGGGGGGCTTACTGACTGACCCACACTGTAAAAAGCTGCTGACTCCCAAACTCCAAATCCAGCTCCAGACAATGGACAACACAAGTGGATCAGTCTCAGGGATGCACTGCTTTGTTTGGCATCTACTTCTCTGAAGTACAGGCCAACTCTAATGGACTCTGGAAACAATAACAACAGATGCAGATGACTGCTAACTGTTCCCACCCCCCCAAAATGATGATACACTAAAAAAAGTCAGAAAACAGAAACAGATGCTTGATGCCATGGCTCAGAAATTCTGCTAAAAGAAAGTTTGATAAGAAACTTAGGGACACAGGTGACAGGTGGTTCACCTTCCACAACCACATACACGCCAACACAGTCAGGAAATGTGGGTGCACCACTCATGAAGGGCAAGGGCTTTTCAAAATCCAAAAAAAGGGGTCCACTCCCACCCCCACTCATCCCTCCATAGAATACATACAATGCATCTGCAACAACTGGAAAGACCACAGAAATACCTCACTAAAGAATCACAGGCCTAAAGCAGATGCCCCACGGAAATAGCCAGGGAATTGTTATGGCTAGGCTTGTATAGGCCCTAGGGCTGATAGCCTAGTACCAACTTATGAACCTATGAACCTATGATCTGAGGATGTCTGTCAGTGAATGATGACATATTTTCAGTTCCAGACCTCATATCCTTCAGAACATGTATGCTGAAACAGACCCTGTTACTTGAGCAACTCTCTACATTTCTAAGAACAATATTTGAAATATGTAACAAAAAACGTGCAAAGTGTAACAGAAAACTGATGAAAACAAAAAACACTGCCACAATCAAAGAACACTGAGCATATAATTTTTCCTGGAAGTGATGGTACTCTGCCCCTTGGTATTCACCTCAAAGACAGTCTCCATCTCATCCTCAGACCCAAAGCATACTGACTCCACTCGGGAACACTCCTTCACTAATAGTTGTAGGGATTTTTGTATATCTTCCATGGTCTTAAGTAAAGCATGTGTTAAACTCTGCTCTGGAGTTCCTTGGATGGTGTAGACACTTACATCCATTAATGGATCACCCTGTGTCTCGGACATGGCTGTGTAATATAAAACAAGTAACAAAAAACGTGCAAAGTGTAACAGAAAACTGATGAAAGCAAAAAACACTGCCACAGTCAGAGAACACAGAGTACAAATATGATGTTTCAAACACTTTTAAAGTGTCATTTAATAGTGGATTGTAACTAGATGGTTTGACAAACAAAGATTCAGTGCATTTAACATTCTTTAAAATATATTTCAAATTTAATTTCCTAGTGTATTTTTTTAAATCTAAAACAGTATTAGTAATGTCTGCCCTCTTAGAAGGCACAAAGTTGACACCAAGCCTTAAAAGATTCAACTGACATTCACTTAGTTCAAAACTGGACAGATTTAAAATGTCTGTCTCAAGTTCATTTATACCTTATTCATTGTCCATTGATGAGTAGGAGACCAGTCACCCTTTCTTCCTGGTGACCATAGATTTTATTTTCAAAGGTCTCTCCTCTTTCTCGTAAGTTAAAAAAGCCTTCAGTTTGGCACCAAGCTCTTTTTCAAGCTCCTTTCCATTAGATGCTTGTACAATATCATTGATTTGTTGAGCTGCTGACTCTGGTGTCATGTCTGTGTTAGAAACACTGCCAAGTTCATGTCTGTGTTAGTCCCTAGTTTTGGCCCATTGTCCCCCATTTTTACAGCCTTTGCCCAAATTTCTTGCACTAACAGGTTGACAGGTATGGTTCTGAGATATGAGTGTACTACATGTTATGAGCATATATATATATATATATATATATATATATATATATATATATATATATATATATATATATATATGTCAATATACATATATATGTGTATATATCTGTACGTATACACACACACACACACACACACACACATATATATATATATATATATATATATATATATATATATATATATATATATATATATATACATAAATATGCATATAACAGTACCACAGATATATAATTCCCCCTTATGTTGAATGACTGCTGTGCATGAAATGTTTGTAGAAACATTGCCAGTGCTTACAGCTCAGATGGTGTAGTGGTATGTTGCTGTGATTGTTGTGCACAGGGTCCTGGGTTCTAGACTAAGAACTGATTGCTTTTCTTCATTAATGTTAAATGACCAGAATGGATGATATGTTTGTAAAAGCATTACTGATTCCCACAGCTCAGCTGGTGTAGTGGTACTTTGCTGTGATGGTAGTGTACAGCATACTGGGTTTGAAACTTGGCAAGGCTGACTCTTTTGTTGGTGGTCAGAAAAAGGGCTGATGGAGACAGAGGGATTAAGGCACTTTTAAGCTGTATTAAGTGGGTTTGAATGTTTTTTGCGCAGTGCTAAGCATTGCAAGAGATGGTTAAATAAACCCTCTTAGCTTTACTTAGCACCGTTTACTCCCCCTTACACCCACACTAATTTTCTTTAAAGAAAATAGAAAAGGGTGATAGGAAAGTAGTGAAATGGGGGCATGCAGAGGGTAAAACATTATGAAACACAGCTAGGGATGTGCAGGATGGGTGTAGGAAAGGACCATAGCTCTACATTTCTTTGGCAACAACAGCTTTGAATTACATGCGTAGAATTTGAAATTTACAGCCTCACACACCACAGGAAGGGGTGTTGGCAACAGACATTTGCAGAGTAATCTGTGGGTTGATTGATTTGTTTGTACATTGAGGTGAAATGTAGAGCTATGTATGGAGCAATGTTTTTTTTTGCGGGACAAATGCCCTTTTTTTAATGTAAGAGTGGGATATTGGGGAAGGGCTTTAAGTATGTTTGGAGAGATAGGTTGGGTGGGATAGAATGCATTTGCAGACAGACAAGACAGCACGTAGGGGTGGTATATGCAACATGAGAGGGGTAAACACATTTGACGGGGGAGGGTGGTTGGGAATCAGAAGCCCATGAGCCCCAAAAATGGATGCAGTGGTACTGAGATCCCCACCCATGGGCAGTCACCACTGCTCTTTCATAGCCTCAAAAGTGGCTGTGCTTGTACTGGGGGCTAGACAGATGGAGTGTCCTGCCCCTCGAGATGCACCAGGCAGCCCTCAGTCTGGTGCAGCTGCCCACACCCACTCGCGGGGGGGTAGGCCCCATCCCCTGATGCAGTTCCACCCAAAGGTAGTGCAGGACCAGAGTACGAGGAAATCCTGGCGTGGGTCACAGATGTGCTGCAGCCCAGTGCCATGACCAGATGAGGCAGGACAGGTAGATCTGCCAGGATCTGCCTTCCCAAATGTGCTATGGTGTTGTGGTTTTACAGAATATGCTGGTTAGTCATGATCAACACATTTCCAGATTAGTTATAACAGCATGCATGGGTGTTCCAATTAACCCCATAAAAGAGATTTGGAACAGTTGCATACCAAAACAAACACATGCATAAATGGAACAGCAGTATGCATCGTAAAAGCATGCCAGTAACATCAACAGCAACAGAACACCAACAATGGTATTTGAACAGGGTATGTTAACATGCAACCAATCAAATGTATAAACAATAATAGGACACAGGTCCCAACATTAGGTTTGGAGTAAAACATACCCATAGTATATGAATTATTGTATTGATCTAGATGAGGGGGGAAAGACACAAAGTCCATTAACAACTGTTTATGCTTCTATTTTCCACAGCAGTACTTCTCAAAATCTATGTGTCTGCCCTCACTTTACATCTGCCTATGGTCCATAGATTCTGTAGCAGAAACATGCCTATTAAACTGTCAGCCTGGAATGGTATGGGGAAAACTGTGAAAACTTTGAGAATATGACTAGAGGGGACTCATACATGTCAGGGTTGCATATCTGACACAGGAGGCGTACCCTGAACTGCTGTTATGTGAGTGTGCCACTGGCATACTTCAACTGGTTTCCGATCTGTGTCCATGGTTATTGGCAGCAGTGACCATTAGCCATGACAGCGTGACACTTGAGAGACATGTATCAGGAAGAGTGCATGTTGTATGTACCTATCCTGCTATCATTTGCAAGCCTGTGTTGGGACAGTTAAACAGTTGTACACAGTTTATTAGTATACCTTTCATGCAGCTACTACCAACATTTCCTTACCTGTACAACTTGTGGAGAAAATATGTGTTAACACTATCTGACTGTTTTTACATTTATTCCTGATTCCTTGTGTGTAGATATGCACACATCTTAGAAAAACTCCCTGGATTCGAACCATGTCTGTGTGTGCAAAATTAACAACTAAGCTATTACTTATCACACTGAGCTCCTGGGAAACTGTTGGCATTTGTTTCACTGGTTTCTGCCTAATAGTCCCTTGTTTAGACAGTCTGAACTTGTAATCCTGTGATGCATGCATGACAGATAGTTACTGTACTGTGTATTAATCCTTTGGATTACTACAATCTGGAAAGCAAAGATTAATACAAGGCAATGCTGGATGGAAGACTATTTCAAACTTTGCACATTACTATTCAGGGTTCAGAGCTTAGTGCATTATATATTTCACATTTCAGTTATATCTTGTTTTACAGCTTCACCATCTACAGTTTTTCTTACAGCTGGTTCACAGAAGAAGCTCAGTTAATGTATGCTGTCATGGCCACATTTATCGTGAAGAACCTGTATAGATTTTACATGTCTACAACCACATACCAGAATGAACACAACAGTTTTTTGTAGGGAGTTTTATTGCACATCAATATTAGTCAGTCAAACTTTTTTTATTTATTCAGTTCACACAGTAACAGTATACCTATTAATAGTAAGCAATGTGCTCCTTCTTAGCTATTTGAACACTATACTGTAAAATAGATTTGTACTCACCAGTCTGTAGGCGCAGCCTCAGCACTCTGTCCCCATGGGCTTATGTGCTCATAGTCTTCTCTGCTGCAGCAGTAGGGGAGAGAAACAAACATTATGCATACCTGTCTATCACATACTCAGGGTAGCATTTGCTACAAACTATTTGATAGTGATACTTACTCAGTACTGGAGCATTCCTTGCCAGTGCATCTTGGATCCACTGGGCCAGGAGTGCCCCCTTCCTCTTTAGGTCAGCATAGTTGTGCCGTACCTGCTAACCAGTCCAGTAATGTCAGTAGCACTGGTGAAATCATGTGTGAGATGGTCCCAGGCCTCTCTTTTGTATTGTGAGCCATGGTACAGAGCCTGCAGCAGTCTCTCATCATGGTTTTCATCAAGGAGTCCAGCCATGACTCTGGACTCCTGAATGCTCCAGCACTGCACCCGAAAGTGCGGTTCCTCTCCAACACCAGACATGTTCCTGCAGAGCTCAAACTAAACAGGTTATGGCTGTATTCCCACCTGCATGGTTTAAATAAGGCCATATTCCCACCATTTGTCATCATTGGACCATTTCAAAAATGCTGAGCACAGCTTAGCAATGAGCAAAGTCGCTAAGCTGGGTTTAACAGTGCTTAAAGGGTTAATTACTGAGCACTGCTTAACAGTGCGCAAATCTGCTTAGCTGACCTACCCGCTGCTTAGCAATCACATGTAAGCAATGCTTAAACCTGGTAAGAATAGCTGAGAATTCCTGACCATTGCTCACTTTTCATTTAAAAAAATGTCAGGATAATGGCTTCAGTTAGTAGGTGTATATGATTTAGTTTACATGACATCCCTCTATGTGCTTTCATTACATTAGCAAGGGGTGTGGCTATACTGTATGTGGCACTTGTGTATACATTGGTGATTTCACATGTTATGTGCACTGACACTTCCATTTTACACCAGCTACACTACCCTGGTTGATAAAAAACTGTTACTACATAATTTAAGTTAAAAAATGATTTTAACACCGCTTTCCCGTATAAAAATAACTTGCCTGTCTAGGTACTCAAACAGTGAATTCCTGCATGTAAAGCCGGGACTCTAACCGCTACACTCACTCAGTTTAGGAATTGCATTGTATATTTTTATTTATCTCCTATAGGAAGTTTAAGCAGTGCTAAGCAGAGGGCCATAACGCGCACACCCGCTTAGCTACGCTTAAACATTCCTTAGCATGTAAAAAGAAAATTTATTATATTACTATTATATTATTGTGTTATATAGTGAGTATTGTGGTTTTCTGACAAGTCATTGAGTACTACAGTTAGGCGTACATTTCACTTTCAGGCTTCTATCCTTCAGAAATTCATGCTAATGCATATCCTGTTTCTATCAACTTTCTAAGTTTGTGAGGGCAATGTTTATGTGGTGTTGCTATTTTTAGTGCTTTGTCTTCCCATTATTTGTGCCTTTGTCCACATGGACTACTGTCAGGGCATAATAGCATACATTTGACTTTCAGACTTCTATCCATCAGAAATTCATACTAATGTAGGACCTGTTTTCTATCACCTTTCTAAGTTTGTTAGGGAAATATTTAAGTACTGTCCCTTTTTATGGCTCCCCCACTCCATTATTTGTGCCTTTGTCCACATTTTCTGCTTTAACAGGTTGTAAGATGTCGTATGGCACTTTTAAAATGCAAGGGGTGTGCCACAGAACCTGTCACATACCCCCTGCATTGCTTGCCTGCTCCCCTATGTATTTCAGTGTCCATGGACACTGAAATAATCATTTATTTCATTTCAGTGTCTGTGGACACTGAAATACTGGCATAATATTAGAGAAATTCTCTAATATTATGCTGCATTTGTTTTAGAAAGTGCCGTGCAGCACTTTCTGAGTGCAGGGGGTATGTTTGTAGCCTGTGCACTACTTAAACAAGCTCCCTGCACTCGTTCACACTTCATATCCATTTAGCCTTAACAGCAGCGCGTCTTCATGAATATGCAAGGCGCGCTGCTGTGGCTACATGGACATGAACCACTCCGTGCAGGAACAGCACTATTTCTGCATGGAGTTTATTGAATCCAGGGGAGCATTCCATTTTTTTTCTTTTCCTGCTGAGCATGGGCAGTCTGGTTATTGCATAACACAGGTTTAGTTTTTCAGTGCATTTGTTATAGTGTTGGGGTGAGGATCAATGCATGGAGACTAATTAATACCAGAATAGAGATAATGTGTCATATTTTAATTGGTGCTTCATTGAGTAATGTCTTGTTCCAAGAGTCTTACAAGACTCTCAAAGAGCATTTTGCTAGCAGCAGAGTAGCACCTTTAATGCATAGCACAACAGTGTTTTGGTAACTTACTATACCAGTTCATAAATAATGGAATACATTTAAGAAACTTTTCCCAGCCTTTTAATGTGGCATACATATATATATATATATATATATATATATACATATATATATATGTATATATATATATATATATATATATATATATATATATATATATATATATATATATATATATATATATATATATATATATATATATATATATATATATATATATATACATATATATATATATATATATATATCATATTCATATAGGAGTTTATGTTTGATTGTGCTGTATTTTATGTATATCTTAACTTACCTTTTGTATATATTTCTTCGTTCAATGCACTGTAACTGGATCTTTTAATCTTACCATACCTGCATTCACTCTTACCATTAGGGTCTGAATTTTGCCGTTTACTCATTCTGTAGATAATATTGTTCACTGAAAGACTTTGATGTATTTTCTACTCTTTGAGCTCAGGCTGTGGATGAACAAGATGAATGGAGCAGTCCACTTACACAATGAATAAACAGTAAATAAATAAATAAATACATACATAGCAGACACAGTCAAGATGGAAATTCATACACAATGCCAACAGAAGCAGACTGGAAATAGGTAGCTATTGATTTATGAATTTGCCCAAAGGTCTAGCATCTATGTCCATAATGGATGGACATTGTCTATAAATAAAACCCTATCTTGCATATACCCTTTAAAATAACCTCCAAGACACAAAAAACTTGTGGGATACATTTGGTATGCATGGTGAGGCTTATAAAGGCTCCAGCGGTCATTTGCCTACTACACACCTATGAACCTTTTCAGCTTGTGCTCATTATGTGCCAGTCAGTGGAGATGGACTCTAATGTCAGGAAAAATACATATTGCACTTTGGCAAAAACATTGAAAGTGAGAGGAAGGTTAATGATTTTAATATTATTGTAGAGAGGGGAGTTTTTAGGGGATAATGTACAAGTGACACCTAGAAGTGCTACATACTTATAAAGGACATCTTATGAAGCATAACGAGCGAGGAAGAAATTGTTCTACTACCAATCTACAAGGCCGCGTAAGAACTGTAACTAAATACAGTGCAGCTGTACTACAGGCTGGAAAGTATCCAAATATATGTTACAAGACAAATCACTAGACTTAAGCATCTATGTTATGAAAATAAGTTTTAAAAAGTTGTAATTATATTCCGTTATACACAGACTGGTAAGAGGAAATTTAATTCTGATCTGTAAATGCCTCAATGATGACACCATGGCAGCAACATTAGTAAGTGAACTTAGGGCTCATGTTATAGGAACCTGAACTATTCTGTTTATTACTCTATTATAAACATATGATTATTTCATTGAAGAACTGGTAAACTATAGAAAAGATGTAAATCTGGGAGCATTTAAGACTGCACTGGACCAAAGGTTTGATAAAGATGCATATAACTACTAGTGCATTGAGTATGGTGATTACAGTCTAATATTCTGAAAAAGACAAATCTATTAAGTGCTGCTATAGTACAAAACTCAATCTTAACAAATGTTAAACATCCCCTGCTTAACTGGTTAAGGTTGGGTCTCATGCTAGCCAGCAAATCTGCCAGTACTGACCAGAAAAGACAGCAGCAGAATAAGAAACAGATTTGTTCCTGCTTGCTGTCCATACCTATAATTTGTCCTTCACTTTCTCACATAAACTCTGAAAGGAGCCTAAAATAACAAGATTTGTGTCCATGCATTTTTCTGAAAGATACACAATTTGAAACAGATCTGAATGTCATTATTTAGTGACTTCAATCCTCAGTTCAATTTATGAGGAACAGACCAAACATATAAGGTAAAAATCTGGACATTCTGCAAAAATATGGACATTTATGTTACACTGTCACCTTTATAGTTTTAGCTAAGTGTTTTTTAGTTTTGAAAGCCAGCAAAAAACTTAGCACTTTTTTTTTGCTGTAACTAGCAGTATATTTAGCAGATAAAGCTCCATGTACCACAAAGAATTATGATTGGGTCTCTGATCATAACCCTTAATTATGTGTTCTTTACATGGATGCTAACATTTAGACAGAAAAAAAGTAAATGCCTTCAATGTTTATACTCTCACCAAAAGCAACTTTATTGTTAAGCAAACATAAAAATAAAAAGAGAAGTAAATAAAGGAAAATTAATGGATATGTGCAAGAGTCTGTGTGTGTGTGTGTGTGTGTGTGTGTGTGTGTGTGTGTGTGTGTGTGTGTGTGTGTGTGTGTGTGTGTGTGTGTGTGTGTTTGTGAGAGAGAGAAAGAAAGATATAGAGATAAAGTAATTGAGAGAGAGGGACGGACACACACACACACACACACACACACACACACACACACACACACACACAGAGAGATAGAGAGAGAGACAGAACATCTTAACTTCTTAGCACTGCTACAGCCATCAGTTTGCATTGTCGAAACAATAACAAGTATTAAATTCTAATATCTGGTAATACTGACTCTCTGTAATCCTCAGTTTTTTAACAGAAAAAAAAATAAAACATTATATGTAGGACAGAGCAAAACTATGTGGCATGATCACAGATATTCTGCAAAATCAGAAACAGTTAAGAGGCATGAGAGGTTTGAAATACCTTGCATTGTATGATTTGTTTTTTCATTCACTTAATCACAATGAGACATCTGAGGTGTCTTCAGTCCAAAAAGTACTTATAACTGTGCACATGCATGTGCATTTCTGTCAGTGAGTCAATCTGTGCTTCTGAATGCAAGTGTAGACATTAGATATATGCATAACTTATATTTTAAATGTAAAAAGACTTCCTACAACAATTAGTTTGAGGAACTATAGTAAATCAAACATATTTTAAAAAAGTATATAGTAATATAGCAATAAAATTAATTATTTAAGAAAAGAAATAATTACTTTTCTTAAATAATGGCATTAATAAATGCTCTTGCTGCCCTTCACCTGTCTGGTGTTCGGCGGCACCTCAACGGAGAACGCAGTTCTCTCTCCGTTGCTTTATATATTAGGTTGCTTGTTTAACATTTAAGTGTCGCCATGTTAAACTCTTTTAACATAGCGAATATTTATATAAACGGAAAAAAAAACGGCTTAATCCTTTTCGGCACGCTGGGTGGGCTGGCCAATCAGCGCACACGCTTAGGGTAGGCATTGTATATATATATAACGCACCAACTTTATAATGTGTGCTGCCACGATTTAGTTGTTTGCGTGCTTCTAAGCCCCAGAGCCTCGACCAAACAAAATAAACCCAAGGTAACCCCAGCATTAGAAGAGAAAAGAAATAATTACTTTTCTTAAATAATGGCATTGTATGCCTCCTTGCCTGCCTTCCGCTTCTGTGGTTGGTTGTTCCAGTTTCTGATGATCGCAAGATCTCCGCTTGTTTTACACATTGTGTCATGTTCTTTAAGTTTACATAGCGAGATTAAAGCGTAAAAAAAACATCTTGCTTTTTTCCTTTTCTGTTTTTTAAATGTTAAACTCCTTTAACATAGCTTAACAATAGAAAACCGGACCTTTTTCCGTATATTGAGGATTTGATTTACGTTGGTCTGGCCAATCACATTGTATAATAACAAATAACCTATTCTCTAACACAGTAATGCTCTCTAGGGTGGACATTGTCATGGAAATAGCACAATGCCAGTGGTAGTAAAGTCATCCACCTGCATCAGACCTCACATCATCCCTGGACAGACATTATTTCCCTGATAAGGTCTACTGTGTCAGGCATTATTGCCTGCATTTTGTTAATTTTGCCATATAATACATGCAAACTGCTGTCTTTGTTCACAGTAACATTGTGGTTCTGAAAGCTCTCTTTTAAATATGTACTGAGTCTTTTTTCCCTATTATTAGCAGTACAAAAACACTATAGCTGCAAACCGTGAGTGGGATTTACAGATATGACATGACTGATCTAGAGATAAAGCATGAAATAAAACACAAAATTGGGTGCATGTAGTTCAGAGAAAGTTGTGTACCAAATCTGCAGGAGTGATATGTTTTGCCACTTCATGTTAGCAAGTGTTGCTCTTATGCAACTGAAATATACAGCATGAATAACATAACTAATAAGATGTAGGAAGGTGTTGTTTTTGTTTTTCAAAAACAAGCCAGTAGTTAAAATGGTGATCCTTTAAATCTCCATGTTTGTGTGTGTGTGTGTGGGTTGCTTTTGCAGGCATGTGTGCCTGTTTGGTAAGTTTATGCACATGTGCACAGACATTCTGGATAGAGTCCCATCTTATTTTTAATCATTTCCCTGCCTTATGTCCATTGCGTGCTAGGTTAGTGTTGGGATGCCTAGTGCCCTGGTTAAGAAAAAAAGTGAGCATTAGAAAATGAATGCGTATTATGTACTGCATTCATCATCTTAAAGTATTCTTAACATGAATGAATGCAGATAATTTAAAAGTGTCCAACACATACCTGGCAATTGTCCAAAATTTCACAGAATTTCCAGATTTTTGCCTCAGAATTGTGATTTGGCATAAAATCTGTTGATTTTTGGCTAGTCATTGAGGATTAATGTCACTAAATAATGAAAACCATTTGAAATTTAGACTTCATAACCTTTATAAACTACATGATAAATCAAAACCTGTTATTCTATCAAATTTCTAAGTTTACAAGATCAATATGCAAAATCTGTTTCTGATTGTGGGCCTTTGACCCCCCCCCCCCCCACACACACACACACACACAGATATGATTCATTAGGTTTTCATCAACAATTCTTGTTCTAAGAGGCTTATGAGGTATGGTCCAATGTCAAACAACATTTTTTGATAGCCAGTCTTTTTTCTCAAAGGCAGACGTCAGCAGATTATCTTCCATTATATATCAGGATTAAGCAAAAACTGTAGACATAATAGGCAGCATTCCACTCACCAGCAAGCAAAGGTCCTTTTCCTCTCTGACCCATAAAGGTCAGAATATAACAGAATTACTGTTGCTTTGAGATAAATGCTCTAGCTAGTCTTACATTCAGACATTTCTCCAGAAACTATCACTTTTCAATTCCAGGATAAGGCTTAAAACTCTTCATTTCCAAGGAAAATCTATTAGAAAATGCTCCTTTTTCCACATAAGAAAATGCCCAATTCTCTAATGTCACTCTCTCTCTCTCTTCTTCCCAAATAGACTGTTTTTAATTCTCCTAATATAACAGCTCCACCCTGCCTTATTTTTTTAAGGATGCCATTCCATATCAAACCAAGACTTATGAAAATATACTCTATCTACAAGCCTGTCATGGACTGTGTTTTATATACAAACCCACACTTGCTGCAGACCCATGGGTGTATTCAGCTGTTGGGGACAAACTACAAATTGGAGAGACTATCCAAATTATTATGCATAAGGCCTGTAAGACTCTAAATGTAATAGTTAGAGGGCCAGTTTCCTGTCATATTATTTTCCAGTCATATCTCTGTCTTCTGATTAACACTGTAGAGGACCAAAATAAGTCACTAATGTAAAGGGTCATTCTAGCAAATAATACCTAAGAGATTTAAGTGTCAACTTAAATGGCAAACACTCTTTTTTCATTTGTAGCATATCTATTTTGTAGTTTGAGTTCACAGATAAGGAAGCAGATAGGATGTTTCTTTGGTCTGATATTTCTGGGATAGGGCAGTGCCCATTTGAACTGCAGGTGTGCCACAAATGACAATAAAAGGCATTGAAAATCAGGTGTAAGTTAGTCTGATGAGGATCAGGAAGTTTGCTTTAGATTCATGAAGGAGTCTACAATGTCAGCAGTTCACTTGACTCTCTGGAGAGCTTTAGACTTAATATGCGCCATCACATGATATGCTACCTTTGCAAAATTAAGTATGAATATCTGAAAATAACTACCACTTTTAGACCTGCTGTATCCTGCTTCCTGTAAACTGGTTGAGTCTGTTTTTGCACTGCTTTCACTTTTTTTTCAGATAGTGGCTTTACAAATCCCTCCCAATGACAAGTCCTAAATATTTAGTTTCAGACATTCCTATTTTACATTGCAAGGGGGCAGTTGTCCAGTCTCCTTGCTATAAGGCATCTAAGACTGCTTACAACTTAGACATATAGCTGTCCCAGATTTTACTAAAGGTGACTATACCATCCAAATATGCCACAGAATAGCAGTGATGGGGGTCTCAAAATTGTACCCATAAATCAGTGGAATGTGATTGGTGCCCTCTGTAAACCAAATGACATGACCTTTGTTGCATGCGGCCACCTGAGAATGTGCTGTCTTTTTATAGACTGAAAAATTAAGAGACTCTGACAATATGCTTTTTCTAGTATCAAGTATAGAGAAATGAAATGCTTTCTGAAGCCTTTCCAAACATTTGTCGATCAGTGAAATTTGATGAACATCAATTTTCCAGACAAAATCATATCAGGATCTTTCACTGCCATCAAGTTTAGGTATCATCATAATTAAGCTATTACCAGCACTATGTAGATCTTCAGTCAAATCGAGTCATAAAATTCCTTTATATTCAGATTTCTTGCTTCTCCCTGGTTCTCTTTGTCTACATGCACTTCAGGTTAGAAATTCAAAACCTCCATTGACAGATCAAGTTCTAAATTCTCTACCTTCATTTTGTCCTTGGCCATACTGTTGACAAGAGGTAATTTTTTTCTTTCAGAGCTTTAAACAAATTAATGTGTTATGTTAGCTCACTTTTATGTCTCCCAGCTGTTTTATACTATATTAAGCATTGCTTATTTTCTTAAGCACTTCATAGCCTTTGCTCCCTAATAAATATTTAGTTCTCAGCTGTATGAATGAACAGCAATACTTTGTTCTTGCCTGGAAAAGTCTTAACCTAGCCTTTGTTTCAAGTGTTCTCTAACAATGGGTAAAATATACAGTATCCATTTTTTTCTTGTAACTTTGGTTTATGTGCAATTACACTCTTGGAATGGGTGATCTCTTCTTTCCAAGTCTCTCTGACTATCCATAATTCTACTGATTTGTTTATTTGATACAACAGTTTGAATGGATTAAAGCCAACAGAGATCTGGGAAGGTTATCTGATATCAAGTTTAAAATGAGATAAGAGTCCCACCCTCCCACCTAATGTTCCTATCTCTATGCATTGTTTTTCACATTTATTTCAAACTCTTTTTAAGTCATGTTACATGGTTATCTATTTGATCTGTTACATTGAAGTATGTGGCTGTTAGGTTTTAAAAAACTGATATAGTTCCAGTGTGACTTTGACTTAAAGTATTTCTTCATTATTTAGAAAGTATTTTTTATTCCTACTCTAGAAATCATCTATATTAGGGAATTAGCAAACATTTTGCCAGTTATTCTCTTCATGAGAAAACCTTCATGGATATTTGCTGCTTTGCAACAAAGATGAGTACAGCTCCTGTAGCAGATCCTAGTATAAAACACAGTCCTTAACATGTTTCTTGTACAATGCAGACAGGAGCAGACCTTTCCTGCATGTAGTAGGTTAAGCAATAAGCATGAACTGTAAAACTAATAGACAGTTTCCACTCACTAGCATATAGAGACCTTTGTCTACCAGGCTCAAGCATAGCAGAATATAACAGAGATACCAATCTATCCACAGATAGACTCCAGACATCTTACATCCCAGTGATTTCCCAAGAAACTAATCTTTCTCCTTTTTAGGATAAAATCTAGCACTCAAATTCTAAGAAAAATCCACAGGACAAAATGCTTCTTTTTCTTTCTTTATTTATTTACTTAGAAGAGAATAAGTGCTTCATCAAACCCACTCTCTCTTCTTCTGATACGTAAGATTTTTGCAGCTACATTTTAGTACAGCTTCATCCCTCCATTGTTTCCTTCAACTATAGTGCCATCCAAATTTAGCTTCTGGAAAGAATTTCTTTAATATTTTCTGTTGCATCATCCTCGTAATGATCTCAGATCATATCAAGACATATCAAGTCAAGTTAAGAATAACCAAAATACACTCTAGCTATGAACTGCATTACATTCTTAAGTTAGAGTACAACATAGTTTATTACTACTCCTCTAGTATAAAATAATATTGCTGCTGTATTGGTTTCACCACGCAATTTATCCTTATTTTATGATTCTTTCACTCTACCACTTGTCTTCATCATCATCATCATCATCAGGTTTTTAGAACTTGCAGAAATAGTTTAATTTGGGTCTATATTGCCAAATTGAAACTGCAAATAACTGAACACCAAAACAAAGACACATAAAGATCAAACTGCCAAAACTACGAACGGCCACTTCAATTAATTTTTTTCCCAGGAGAAAAATTAACTTGGCTGACCAAAACCCAAACAAACTGTCAAACCCTACAAAAGTGGGGGGCTTCACTCCCACCCACTAACTAAATATACCAACTCCAAGAACATTCTACAATGAAGAAAAGGGCAGAGTCCCAAAGTCGGCTAAGCGATTTTTTCCTCTGAGAAAAAAATTTGCTGAAGTGGCCATTTGTAGTTTTGGAAGTTCGATCTTTATGTGTCACTGTTTTGGTGTTTGGTTATTTGCAGTTTTGATTTGGTAATATACACCCATTTAATTTATAGGAACAATACTCACTGTATTCATGTTTTCATGACATAAATACTAAAGCAAATACATTTGTATAGTCAGTACCATGGTATGCAGCACAGAAATCTTGCAAAATTAATGTATTTGTATAAGAATATATTGGTTCTACATAGGAAAGATGACAAACACAGTGCAAATCATTTTGGCTGTTACATGGTGATAAATTTGAAACAAAAGTAGGTAATAGGATACTGTAAGTATAAATGTATTCAACATGACAGACCCTAAAATGGTACGATGTGTTTCATGGATAGAATTTTTCTTCCTTTTCTTTTTTTTTTTATAAGGATTAGTTTCTACATTTCTTAGCAGATGGATATGAATACATTTAAATAAAAATACAGCAGCACTATACAACAAGGACAGAAGCTGTTTTGTAAGTAGCTTTCTAGAAAATTTGTTATATTCTTATACGCATCACCAGTATTTTTCAAAAAGGGCACTTATATAAAAAGGACACTTTCCTAAATTCTGCACTAGCGATTTATTCACATATACCTGATATTTTTACACATTTATATACATTAATAAATCTCTTCCTGTAAAATGCAAATAAGCTAGAAAATAGAATGTATGTGGGTTTGATGTTAGATATTTGTATTATTTTGGGATTGGATCTTGTAACTTGCCACTTCATAGCTTGCCACAAAATGCATTACCTTGCTTAATAGTAAAAGGTATTACACTTATTTAAATATAGAATTTGTGGAGGGCTGGTGCATAATACATAACTTATTTTGTAATGATAGTTTAGGGAGCAAAGTGTCCTGACTATACTCTGTAAGATGTTTCATCATATCCTTGTGTACCATGTTTTTGCACTTACTGTTTCCCATTCATTTCACTGAGATGTGGCAATTATGAATATTGTTGGTTGAAAATGGGTTTTATGTGCATTATATAGACTCTTACAAATGGTCTGTATCATAGATAGCGTTATACTCTAATTATGTGGGAAACGTTAATCTTTTTTAACGCTGTCAATTAACTTTGTGACATTATTTTAGCATTGAAAATATTATTTTCCTATATTCTACAAGCAAGAAATCTGTTCAGCAGAAGTACTTAGCATTTTCAATATTTACTAAAAAATAAAATAGCTAGTTAAAAGTGTTTATTAAAACAAATACCTTGGAGGTGTTGCCAAGATGGCAAGATGAAAGCAGCACAGGTTCTTTGCTATGCTTCATTCATTCTTTCCTGACAGAAATATGTTGCTGTTTTTATCAGACCTCTCTTTAATGTATTCAGTTATTGAATTGGAAGATCTGTGGATTGTTTTGGTGAAAAAAAATAGAAGTATTTCATATATTTTCCTGTCAAAATATCAAGAGAAAAATCTCAAAGAAGGAGATGAATCAGTCAAAGGCTGCCTTACAAGAAAACTCAATGAAGAATGAGCTGTAGTCAGTTCTTTCAAATATCTAGTACTTATCCTTGAAAATTGACACATTATATTCTAAAATTAAACAAGACTGTGCCAGACAAATGGAATTAATCAATGATGTTATTAAGCAACAAAAAACACAAATAGCAGCTCTGAAAGACTCTGTTACAGACATTGATTGCAAATTATCAGAAGGATAGTACAACATTAGGTTCATATTACAACAAAATAAACTCATGGAGAAAATTGATGACTTGGAGAACAAGGCAAGAAGAAATAATGTCAGAATATACAGGGTTCCTGAACAAATGGAAGATGACAATGTGGTAAACTTTTCAACATCCTGGATCTCCAAAATGTTAAATCTCCCAGAAGCTCTGTCTTGTGGAATAGAAAAAGCTCAAATATCTCTAGTTAGTCTACCTACAAATAAAAATAAATGCACATCCTAGAGCCATCATAGTTAAATTATTTTCTACTCAGGATAAAGACCTTGCTCTGAACACAACATGGTCAGTTTCACCTTTGAAAATAGGGAACTCACTTACCAGATTGGACAATGATTATTCCTCACTTGTGGTTTCAAAAATATAAGCCTGCATACCTTTACTGTAATCATTGAAAAAAGCTGTAATCAAGACCCATCTAGTCTTCCCAGCAAAATGTTCTGCCTCAGGGAATCAAAACCTTTAACAGCTTAGAAGATACTATTTATTTTGTTCAGAAGAAAAATATATTGAATTCTGCTGAAGATATGGATGTAAGTACTTCTTTAAAGAGACAAGCTACAAGCAGCAGTTTGTTAAAGAGAAAAAAAAAGCCTACAGACAAATAACTCATTCAGCTGCAACTCCAATTAATTACTTTAAGTTATGTTCCTGTATCATTTCTCAAAGAAAATCATGTAATGCTAATTATTTTATTAAAAGGAAAAAAAAATAAAATAATTTAGTATGTATTAGCTCCTGTTCCACTGTAGTTTAAAATAACATCTTTAGAGATAGTTTAATACTGACAGTCTTAGTTTAATTATTATAAATGAATAGTAAAATTACATAGTTATACTGCTTTTTCCATAACACCCTCACTCTTACTACTTCATATAATAACATAATTGTAACAGTATAGTAACATAAGATACTATTGATTTAAATACATGCATGGGGGTTGGTTTAGAAATACAGATATATGTAGCTGTATACTTAGTCATGTTTCTTTCACCATTTAAACTTCTTTTTGGTGCCTTTAATTACTATATTTTAACTTAGCCAATAACAAGATCCTTAAGTACAGTTTGATGCTGCTATATGTATAAAATCACTAGTTTAATGCTTTTAATAAACATTAGCCATTTTTTAACTTTTTCTTATGAAATTAATATGAAAAAAATGCTTTTCAGTTATTCACAGCTTGTAGAACACATCATTGTGTCATTTGTGTTATAGGCTTTTCTTTATAGTGTTATTTTCTCACCAACTTCACTTACAGTGCTTCAGAGTTGTTTTTAGCAGGGGCCGAGTTTCTCTATGTTCAAGTAGCACTCTATCTTCACAGGGGAATGCTCGCACATCAGAAATGAATTATGGTATAACCTTTAACCTTTCAGAAGCATGAACTGCATGGAAAATAAAAAGAAAGTCAAAATAGACTGTTCTAAAGATTGTTTGAGCAAAATTGTCATTTGTACTTGAAAGAATATTTTAAGTAAAGCATTTTAAAACTAAAGTTACATATCAATTTAATGAAGTATTTCAAACTATTTAATCATCCTAAGTGTAAAATATAACAAGAGGGATCTTTATAATGTTGTACAAAGACATTTTATATTGTGGTACCTGTGATACCCCTGCACTAGCCCAGTAATCAAGGAGCCACAATCCAAACCACTAGCACTAGTGAGGGATGAGCACATTAGGAGGATGACAAGTACACACTCAGTAATGTGCAGTTCCCCTTAACAGCACACAGAGATCACAGTCAGTCTGTGCTGGTTTCTCTCACTCTCTCCAGATCCCCAATAAGACTCCCCACTAGCACAGCTATAGGGTTCAGATCTCAGCTGAGTGGTCAAGCCAAAACCTCCATCATCCTCTCTGTTCAACCACTGCTTTGTGTCCCTCCCAAGTAGCTGACACACACATACTTTGAGATTGGATTGATATACAAACACAGAGACACTCCTGGGGAAGGCTGGCACGGGTTCATTAGCTATGCCCCCTTCTTCCCAGGCTATATGGTAGTAGCAGCTGTGACCAATCAATTTTATCAGCTACTATAAGGCCCTTCCCAAGGGGTGACCAATTCTACTTTGTAATGTTACTATTATCCAAATGGTAAGTGTGTCCAAGACTTTTAAGGCTATTTAAGAGTGGCCCATACAGTGTCACCAAATACATGCAAGTACTCTAAGAGCTTAAATATCTCTAAACAAATCAGTCACAACTAAAATGTTTAAATATATTTAATAATAAATAATAAAAGAACATGACAATACTCAATAACTCAACACAGTGACAACAGAGTTCAGAATCATAGGAAATACTTTAAAACAACATTCCAGGACAGTCGCAAATAAATACACTGTCCAAGGGAACATCAGTACCCTCAAGCAGCTGTGGCTCACCTTCAGTCTCACTGCTACAGGGTAGCTCCCTCCCTGAAGTAACCACCTGACCACTCCTGGGTGCAAGTGTGTGGTCAGTCTGGGTCTCCCCCAGGCTATTGGACCCACTGCATATATCTGCATGAACACACAGTACTGCATTATCAAAATCATTCCCTATCAGGACATCTACAGGGATATCCTCAAACACACCTACTTGCTTGCTTCCTTTGCTACCCTCCCAGTCAAGGTGAACCCTAGCCAAAGGTATTTGGAAAGAGGTCCCTCCTAAAGCTATGATTGGAGTAGGCTGCCCAAGCAAGTAGTGCTCCTCTGTAACTATTGCAGGTTTACAATGGTTAGGTCAGAGACTGTGTCTCTCTTAGCCATGGTCTCTTTCCCATTCAATAACATAGGATATAACCTCTTGTGGTAGTTTTGTACCCTTGTTGTTTCAAGGCAACTTACTGCTGGCATTTTGTCATTCCCACTCACTGGCTCTCCCATGTTTTGTTCCCCACCTTACCTCAATGGACATTTATATGCTACATGGCTCCACTAGTTGCATTTAAAACATTTAACCATAGGTTCTGGATGTGTACCTGGACTAGTGACTTCCCCTGCTACTTGCAGATTCTATTGGGACAGTCTGGGCTGGCCACCATGCATTCCCTAAGACCCCTGAGCAGCACTGGGTGTCCCTTTCCTATGCAGGGATGCCTTGCTTGCTAGGTATAATTCTCCCTTCTTCTCCAACTCATCTATAGTAAGGCATTGTCTATTAGCTAACCAGATTTGCATGTCCTCAAGGCAAAGTGCTAAGGGCTTGTTCCCTCACCAAAAAGTCTGACAGCCCTTCAAAAATGGTGACCTGACATTCACCCACCTATAAAAGTACATGATTAGTTCAGCAACATATTCACACACACTTTCATCTGCCTTGCGTCTATGCTCACAAAATTTTTCCTATAAGCTTCAGGTGTTAACTTAAACAATTCTAGCAAACAATTCATTACAACATTATAATTTAAGCAGTCATTATCAGACAGTTTGGAAAGAACAGTAACAGCTTTACCATGGAGTAAGGTTGTCAGGAACCGTACCCAGAGCCCTTGGTTAACATCATACTGTTTACATACCCCGTCAAACATATGAATGAAACTATCACAATTATCCCCCTCTGTAAATTGTGGAAGAAATTTACTGACCTTTTTTTCTGGGGTTCATTTACACCCTTCCCCATTACCTCCATTACATTGGCAAAGAGTCAGCATCTCCTTTTCATGTTGCCTCTGCCTCTCCTTCTCTTCATCTTCCAGGCATAGCAATTTCTCATTTGTCTCAGTCTCTAGACACCTCAGTGTATCTGTTGTCTCTATTTCCCAACACTTGGCCTCTAGCTCAAGTCTCTTTAAATCCAGATGGATTTTTAAGTCCTCAATGGAAAGGTTGGCTGTCCATTCTCTGAGAGTTGTACATCTCCACGGCCAGTCTGATCATCCTCCTGGTTGCTATTCTCTGATGCAGCTGTGACTAAAGCTGCAATCATGTCTGCCTTAGTCAGGTTGGCATGCACCAGTCCTTTAGCCTGGCACATCTCAATCAGCTGGCTCCTTTTCAGCTTGCCATACTCCTCTGCTGACATGCTTGCCTAATCTCCCTGACTAACTAAGCTAACAAAAAAAAAAAAAAATAAAACAATTGTGATATGAAGTCTGAATGTTCACTGCATAGCTGATTAAGAGTACAAGCACCTTCAGTGATCACTATACACAAGCTACAATAATTCAATATCCACACCACTATAAGCCAATTAATATGTGACGTGGCTATCTCACCATTATCGACAACTTAATATGTGATGCGGCTATCCCACTACTGTCAAACAATTAATATGTGATGTGGATATCCCACCACTGCCAACCAATTAATATGTGGCACCCCTGCACTGGACCAGTAATCAAGGAGCCTCAATCCTCACCACTAGCACCAGCGAGGGATGAGCACATTGGGAGGATGGCAAGTACACACACACACACACAATAAAGTACAATTTCCCTTAAGAGCACATTGGGAGGATGACAAGTACACACACATGAAAGTACAATTTCCCTTAAGAGCACACAGAGATCACAGTCAGTCTGGGGCTGGTTTCTCCCTCACTCTCCAGATCCCCAATAAGACTCCCCACTGTCACAGCTATAGGGATCAGATCTCAGCCAAGTGGTCAAGCCAAAACCTCTAGCACCCTCTCTGTCCAACCATTGCTTCCTGTACCTGCCCAAGTAACTGACACACACATACATTGAGTTTGGATTGATATACAAGCACACAGGCACTCCAGGAGAAGGCTGGCACAGGTTCACTAACTATGCCCCCTTCTGCCCAGACTATAAGTTAGTACCAGCTTCCACCAGCCACTCTTATCAGCTTCTATAAGACTCTTCCCAAAGGGTGACCAATTCTACTGTGTAATGTTACTATTATTCAAATGATGTGTGTCCAAGACTTTTAAGGTTATTTAAGAGTGGCCCGCACAGTGTCACCAAATACATGCAAGTACTCTAAAAGCTTAAATATCTCTAAACAAATGAGCCACAATTAAAAGGTTTAAATATATTTAATAATAAATAATAAAAGAACAAGACAATACTCAATAACTCAACAAAGTAACAACAGAGTTCAGAATCACAGGAAATACTTCTAAACAACATTACAGGACAGTCTCAAATAAATACAGAAAACATCTAAACTAATCTTTACCATATTCCTGTCTATATCTAAGAGATACTATGCCATAAATTACTTACAGAGCCATACCAATACAGTTGAGAAGTACTGATGAGAGGATGTTTTTAGGTCCAAAGACAAATACAAAATGCACAAACTCCCTCTCTGAGATAGTTCTTAAATTACTATCAAACATTACTGCTGGGTTATCTCAGTTTACATCTTTCTTTGTCACCTCTGTGTCAAAAATACTTATTTTTCAGAAGTTTGCCTTGAACTGGAAGTCGTAAAATGGTTAAACACTTTTACCTTTGAAACCTGTAATTATTTCTGTTTCCAGACAATTCAAAAACCTCCTAGCTCTAGACATCCTGTCTCTTTGCATTACCTAACTTTATAGCACAGTTGTAAGCAATTTCAACTTATTTTCTTAGAGTTTTGCCAGTTAACTCTGTATGTTCCAACTACTACCATGAAAACATACATTTGTATAGGCATATAGTTTATACACATTTCTGTTCTTTTCCAGCAGAGTACACTGTGGTTACATTGTTTAAGCCCAGTACAGAACATACAGTTCAACACATACTTCTGCACCAGTAGTTTAATATACACATAGCATATAATTTTCTTACATTTGTAAGACAAGCATGCAAATAATATTACTATTCCCAAATGACATAGAATTATTTACAAAATTCCAGCTATCTGGGCTGGCAGCCTTCACGGTACCATCTGTAGTTTTTTGCTATTACCATCTGTTATAGTACAAAATTAACTTCTGATTCAGTCCTTTTGTGGAAAGTAAGTCTGAAATAACAAAATATTGGTACTAGCAGTTTTATTTATTAATGCATGTGTTGCAGTTATATAACAATTCTGAAGGTGTTCACTGTTTTAATAGTAAATATTTAATAATACAGTGGCAAGTGTGCTGAAACTGCAGATAGACTGAGCTTTAGTGCATAGCCATCCCACTGGTTTCAGATCCCTTTTGTTAACAATATATTACTATGTGATCTATGTGAAGCTGTGTCACATATATCATAGAAGCTTGATTTACACTGAGCAGTGCAGCACTCGTGCATTTTAATGTGACAAGATTAACTCACATAGTGTTTCTGGATTAAAATATTTCTTACAAAAGTGCACTATTCTCATTTTATTTAGAGGAATGGCACTATAATTAGTAATTTGACTGACAGCTATGCCTCATTGCCTACTTTATGAATTTGCTGAATAGCAAAATATTGGTAACTGTGTTGTCACATTTAGTCTAACTTATTGATGAGGACTGGATGTGCATTAATCCAATATATCGAGTGGTATTTTAAGACTTGTACTCTTAAAACATGATTTTTCATAACCTGTGTTTAACTTAAGTTATACATGTTTCATATATGTTATCATTATATTTAGAATTAAATATTTTAAATAAACCACAAGACATGGAAATAATATATAACAAAAGCAATAAATTACTGAAAGTTATAGATCTGAATGATATATTAAAATACTTTAATAAGTACTATGATAAAATTAATAAAACAAAACCAAACATAAGTAGTAGTAAAAGTAGTAGCAAAAAATATATATTAATTCTCTTTTTTGTATAATATGTACATAATGTGTGATTTTTAATATGTGTTTTATATGAACTTTATAGTGTAAATACTATGTATTTTATATGAATATTTTTCTGTTACAATATTGTACTCTGTGGAGCTTTTCTCACAGGGCCTAAGCTGAAAACAGGATATTTTAAGCCCAGATGGACTCTCTCAGTAAACAAATGAAAATAAAAATAAATAAATAAACAAACACATACATAAATAAATATATTTAGTTGTTAATTATTCTAAATAAATTGAAAATGATATTTCTCTATGCTAAAAACTCTTTGGTGCAATAAGCTTATTGTTTAATACTTACTTCTTTATATGCAAATAATATCTTCTTTAACTGTGTGTAATATTTATATAGCAATTCTTAGTTTATATGTTTGAAGTAGTAGCAATATAGTGTCTAAAGGTGACATGGCTTGGTTAGTAAAAGGTTTGAATGGAAAATTAATCAAACCTGGAGTAACGTATTCCATGTGGAAGGTTGTAAATGCTTTGTATCTTATGCGCTATTACTTTAACTTCTTTATCTCTGTCCATAACAAGTACTTTTAATTTTATGTTAAGGAACAGCATACAAAATCAATATAATACAGATTTTGAAGACAACATATTGAATGTTAATGGGTTAAATTACCCAATAAAGAGAAGTAGTCTTTATAAATATTTAACACTGCATAAATCTGACATTATCTTCTTACAAGAAACCCATTTAATGTCTAATGATGTAAATATGTTATTATTGAAGGACTATTCCGTCATAGTTGGTTCACACTTTGAATCCAAAAGAAGAGATATTCTAAACATATGGAAAAAAATAAACATTAGGTATACCCAAAATTGTAAACTCTTATTCAGATAAAAATGGTATTTTAGGACTAGTAGTACTAGAAATTGGGAAAAATATTACACTCCTTAAATATATATACTGGATACCAGGTATAGGTGCAAATATGGTAAAAGATACCTAGATATTATTACATTACAATCTCAAGGTGAAATTTTATTTGCTGGTGACTTTAACTGCATTGTATCTCTTAAAGTAACAGCAAATAAAATAATAACATTTTCTTCAGTAGCAAAACATTTAAATAATTACATTAATAGTATGAATTTGAGAGATCTATCTGACCTAAAAGTACCAACTTCCTTAAAATTTACACTTTACTCTTACAGATTTGGAACCCAGACAAACATAGGCAAAGTTCTAGCATCCAATTCATTGTATTCCAAGATAGAAGAGGTGTTGACTGTTTCATGCCCATTGACTGATCACAATGCTATTACTTTTAAATGAACATTAAGTCCAAATTACCTAATTTATTGTCAAAGAATCCCAATATACATAACTAAGTTAAAAAGTTTTCAAGAATGGTTCTTAAAAGAAATTAATCAGTTCATAGAACTTAATAAAAATGATGATGTTTCTGAATCCATACTATGGGACATGTTAAAAGTTGTTTTATATGGTAAAATTAAAAACTGGTATATTGCATACAGGAAAGAATGGGAGAAAGAATTAACAGATCTTCAAGTTGAAATTGATATCCCTCAACATAAGATTTCTATTAATTTAGAAAAAGTAAATGTACAATCATACTCAAGCAACCCCCAAAAGCTTACACAAAATAGCAATCAGATCAAAAAAAATAAATAAAATTGATCACATTAAAGAAATTATATATAAAGAAAGGAATAAAGAAGTAAAAGTTACAGATCTGACTTGTATATTAAAATGCTTTAATAAGTACTATGATAAAATTAATAAAAACCAAACCTAAGTAGCAGTAACATCTTAGATAGATTCTTAAAAGAAAATATATAACAAAAAACATCAAAGGAACACAAACATAAAACAGAAAAGCCCTTTTTGTTTAGGGAACTAAAAGAACAGATCAAAAATATAAAACCAAATAAAGCACCAGGTCTAGACGGAATAATTCCGGAACTATACAAACTAATGCCTGATAACACTCTAAAATCATATTACACACCTTTGAAGAAGTCAAGAATACTTCTAACTTACCCCCTTCTAGGAAATATTCACTCATCACCCCTATATTAAAACCAAATAATCATCCTACCTAATGCTCATCCTATCATCCTATATCTCTCTTAAATGTACATTACAAGATTTTTATGTCCATTTTAGCAAACGTAATACATTTAAATGAAGACCAAACAGGTTTATAATTAATAGGAAAGTTCATGACAATATATTAAGGCTTAATTCTTTGAATGATATTGCAAATAAAAACAAGAATCAATTAAACATAATAAGTCTAGATATGGGGAAAGCTTTTGACTCTATAAATTGATCATTTTTGTTGAAAATACTAAAGAAAAACAACGTTTCCACTGAATTCATAGAATTAATCAAAAAGCTTTAGGTCAACTCAGTTTTGTATGTAAAGATATGCTGTTCTAGTCCCTTTAATATTTTAAAAGGAGAAAAATAGGGTCATCTGTTATCCCTTCTATTATTTGAACTTGCTATAGAAGCATTCTCTAATTTCATAAGATGTAATGTAAATATTAAGGAATATAAATTAAATGAAAAATTTTCCCCTAAACTTCAGCTTTTTGCTGATGATATTCTAATTACTTGTGGAAATGTTAAAACATCACTAGAACATTTAGTTAACTCTATGGAATTGTTTGAAAAAACTATCAGGGTTGAAATGTAATCACAATAAAACTAAAACTTTGCTAATAAAGAAACAGATAACAGATAGGTTAGTTTCATTTAAAAACTTTAAATGGGGAATCTCTCAGAAAAACTATCCATGAATATCATTGACTACACCTATAAACAATCTATATTAATTAATTACCACCACTTGATTAACATAATAACACAAATAGTATAATCTTAGAATAAATAATTTTTCACTTTTGAAGATAGATTAACCCTAATTAAAATTATAATATTTTTGGAAGGCTTATTTCTTAGGCAATCACTAATACACCCTCCATCTAAAGCAGTCATAAGAAAGATAAACTCCATCTTATTTAAGCTTTTGTGGCATCCCAAAAAGCTAGAATCTCCCTACACTGGCATACTTTAAGTTGGAAATAAGGCAGTATAGCTTTTCCTAATATTGATTTATGCATTAAATCAGTGATTATTAAAATAGTTTACATGCAGTTAGACTCTTCTTATACTTCATGGTGGAAATCAATTTATGAAACCTTGTTAATACAAAATAATAAATCTATAATTGAGCCATTCACAAAAATTGACAGAAATGTATTCATATGGGTTATAAAAAATATATAGTGAATGATAAACACATGTATACCTTCTTTCCATTTAAAACAAACATGCAAAGACTTTTTTCAGGATAAACTCAAAGTAATGTCTGACACACACAAAATAGTAAAATCTTTACAATCCTAGACCACCTATCTAACACAAAAAGTAACTCTACTAAAATAATGCCTTGTTAATCATCATTTATAAAATTATTAGAAGTGAACCTATTTACTTTACTAGGTCTTTCTGGTTATATTCAACAAAAATCAATAAAGAGGAGTCATCAGATAATAACAAAAAAATAGTTATGAAATCAGCAGCAAAATCAGCATCTTCTCCATACTAGAAAATATTCACATGGAAATTTCTGCACAGAATTTTATTAACACCTCTTAAGATGGAAGTCATATATAATCATCATTTATAAAATTATTAGAAGTGAACCTATTTACTATACTAGGTCTTTCTGGTTATATTCAACAAAAATCAATAAAGAGGAGTTATCAGATAATAACAAAAAAATAGTTACGAAATCAGCAGCAAAATCAGCATCTTCTCCATACTAGAAAATATTCACATGGAAATTTCTGCACAGAATTTTATTAACACCTCTTAAGATGGAAGTCATATATAAAACAGAAAACACAAAATGCTGGAGATGTGAGACAGCCATTAATGCTGATTGGCAACATATGATTATTAAATGTAAAATAGTTTTCACCTTCTGGACAGATTTCAGAAATTTCTGAAAACGTTGTGGTCAAATAATTGTGTCATCACAGATTCTCTCATATTATTTAATTCACCTATACCAGAAGTTATTCCAATATCACAAATACCTCTTCTTTGGAGTTTTTTAGCCATAGTAAGGCAACTCATTACTAAAAACTGGAAAACAAAGAATACTATCTATTTTAACAATGGATTTATTTGTTTAGCTACATTAGTTTGTAACAATGAAATACTACAAAAGGGAAAACAAAGAATGTAACCAATCAATTAATTACTTGGCAGAAATTATATAATTTACTAGGAAATGTGAATGGTTTCATATATGTACAATTGTGTTGTGGACTCTGTAAATAGGCTGTATATATTTTTTTCTGCTTGTAATATCATTAAATGTTTAAACGAGTATTGTTTTAAAAATCAAACAAAATAAATAAATAAAAACAAAGCCCCCTTAAAATGGTAAACTTTCATGAAGAATATCTCATCAAATAAATAAAATGTGAAGATATCAACTTCCTAAACCAGCCTATGAACCTATGAACCTATGAATCTTTGATAATATACTTCAATTAGCCATCAGCATTTTCATGTTTAATATGTATTGCTGAGGAATGCATTCATTTTCCGACTATCATAAACATTACTGATGTTAGGCAGACAAGCCTGTAGTTACTGGATTTCTTTATCTGCAACCAAAATGAAAAATGTATTATAAATCAGATCAGAAAAAATACTATCCTCTGATAGGCCAATACCTTTTTCTGTCCATGTCCTTATAGAAGAACAAACCCCTATATTGAATTAGTTCCAAACTACATTCCAAATCAAAATACACATCAATCCAAATCAGAACACACATCATTCGTATAGCCTTTGTAGTAAATCATATATTACAAAAATAGCTATTGCTTTTACTGTAAGTGTCTCTAAAGTTAAAAGATAAAATTAACTGATTCATCATTGTTTCTGTTGTTATAATACTACCTGCATACATAAATTCTTTGTTATGCAATAATGTTTATTTAGTATTCAAAAACATGCATTCTAATTGGACACAGTAGTCAGTGTGCTCATTATAAACTACTTATTTTCAGATTACTTATGATCACAGGAAAAGAAAGCAATGCAGCACCAGTCCCATATAAACTAAGTAATAAAAATAGGAATAGAGATCCAGTAAAACAGTTTTTAAGCTAAACAGTGGTGTAGTAGTGGGAGTGATCTGGGTATTACAGATATAAAGGTTGGTTTTAGTAAAGGTAGTTATGCTGTCTTTGAAGTAGATATTAAACTGGCTAATAATTTTAAGTGGGAAGAGGTTAAGAGAAGGATTTGGATTAAAGTTTACTCAATGCAGGGAAAATGCAAAATGATCTGAAATTAATTAGAAGTAAATGAACTGGTGACATAGATTGATAAACTCTTATCTACATCCCACGTGACCTAAGTTTGATTAGTGACTTGTGTGCCTGATGGAACAATTGTGAGATGAACAATGTTTAATCGATGATGATGGTTAAAGATGAAGCTCTTATTGGGTACTAGTGGATTCCAGAACTCAGGAAGATCACTGGACTGGGTAAGTGAGTTGGTCAAGGAATCATGGCTATATTAAAATCATGTCCTCAACCATCATGGCTGATAGCCCATCCAGTTTCCAGATATATGTCAGCATGTGCGGGGGTAGGATTTGTATACTGCCATCTCTTATTAAGTTTATATTCTTCCCTGTTTGCAAGTGTTGACATCCATTAGTTAAGTCACTTCAAGTTCCCTTCCCTCCCATCAAAGGCAGTATCAATGGGAAGGTTAGAGCTATTGCAGAAAACTGTCAGGTTGCTGATATTCAACTGAGAGAGACACAGGGAACCAAATAATAATAATAATAACAATAACAATAATAATCATGTACAAAGAAGAAGAATAAGCATAAAAGAAGAAGAAAAACAGGAGCAAGAAGAACATTTAAAAGTTCAAACAGAGTAGACTGAGAGAATCCTAATTTCAAACCTTTTTTCCATATTGCCAGTGGAAACATAAAGAGGTATTTCTGACTTACAGGCATCAAAGAACACAGACAAAAGAACTAAAACAAGTATAAAATGGAAACAAATTCAATTTAAGAGGTGCATGTTGAATCTGTAAATCCCTAAGAGAAAATCAATTACTGATAGTAGCACTTCTGAACATAGCAAAGATGTTGGTTCTCTATATCATAAGTGGAAACAAAAATAGCTTTATATCCACATATGATGGAGAAAGCAGTGAGAAAGTTCAAAAACAAACAAACAAAAAATTAAACCTAAATGCAATCTCAATAAGTGTCTTGTAAAATGTAATTTGCACACAGATACTATGAGCATAGTAAAAATGCATCTTTTTATCTCTCTCTCTCTCTCTCTCTCACTGAATATTTATTTACAAACTAGCAAAAGAATCAACAAAAATACATGAAAATTTAATAGTACAAAAATAAAAATGGTATGGTATAAACCTGTAAATGAAGAGTACATTCTGTACACTAAGTTGAAGAACATATAAGTAGGCACACAAAAAATAATAAAAAAAAGTTAAATACATAAACAGCCATTATTATAAAAACTAATTGAATTTCACCATTGTAACAATCATGTTGGGTTGAGCAGTAAATGAGCATGTTGAAGCCAGCTTTAAATGCAGTTAAAAGCTTAAACTCTTATTTGTTGAAAATGGAATGGTCTACAAGAGGAACAAATGAGAGTAGACTTATTTGCATGGTGTATGAGAGAGACAGTTGGGAAGAAGTATATAGATTGCCAGTGAATATATTAAAAGGAGGGGAGCACCAATAAAACCTTGGGGTGCACCTGTAGTAGTCTGCAGGAAAGTGGATAGGGTGCAGAGCCATTTAAATGAGTTTTATCTGCCATACAAGTAGCTTCTGATCCAGGTGAGAAACAGCATAAAAAAGATGTCAAGGAAAGGCATTTTTTGTATAGGAGTTTCCTGCATGATATAATGTCAACAGCCTTAGATAGGACTAGAAATAAATAGGATACAAATTTACCATTATCCCTAGCTTTGTTGATGGTGTCTAGGAAGGATATGAGGGCAGTGGTAATAATATGTCCTCACTGGTAGCCATTTTGTACAGCTGTCAAGAGTTGTTGGAGATATTGAAGAAGTCACTTGCAGATAGTTGTTTCCAATATTTTTGAGAGTGGGATATGATGGAAACTGGTCTAAAGTCGGATAGTTCTGTTGAAGTCCTTCTTTATGTGGGGGCTATATGTGAATTTCTATTAAGACAAACGAAAATAAGATTCTTGCATTTACATTTTTACAAGAACTGATATTGTGTATGCTATAACAGTGGCTTGAGAACTTTATGTGAGTGGTTACCAATGAATTTTGAGCATGGTATGCAAATCTGAAGTAATACTTTTAAATATGAACTAGGGACAGTTTTTAAGCTAAAAGGTGGCATAGTAGTGGGAGTGGTTTGGGGTGTGGTAGAAGTATTATGGATATTAGATTGGTTTGGTAAAGGTAGGTACACTGTTTTTGAAGTAGATATTATACTGGTTAGCAATTTTAAGTGGGAAGAAGTTAGGAGAAGGATTTGCATAGCTTTGATCTTTTAATGGATTAAGTCAATGAAAGTGAATAAGACTTGTTTGGGATTAAAGATTGTGGTAATGTTTTTATCACGGTTTATCTGATGTTAGAAGGCTTTGAAATTCTTTAAACTCCTGCAGATGTTTTAGTGTATTGTTCAGGTATTATTTTTTCTAACCTTATCCCTGTTATGCAAAAGATTTCTATTATTGATAGATAGCTAGGGAGTATAGTTATTTTTAACTCTTTTTCTTCCAAGGGGTGCTAAGATATTTAGAAGACAACTTCATCAAAGGGAAGGACTTTTACAGCAGACCATTTGATGGATTCTAGTGCTGATTTGAAGATCCCTGGTCTGAAAAGTGTGAGAGTGATGGTCCATTTGTAGTAGTGTTGTTTATCATAATGGGTGATTATCCTATGAGTATAAGTGGGAAGATGGCCACTAAGGGAGTCTACAAGGGTTCATAAGATGATATATTTGTGAGGGTCAGAGAAACATTTTCATTAAGATATAAAGTAATGATTTAGTCATATAATCCTTGTGGTT
The DNA here is from genome assembly GCF_019279795.1 of Protopterus annectens. Taxonomy (NCBI): domain Eukaryota; kingdom Metazoa; phylum Chordata; order Ceratodontiformes; family Protopteridae; genus Protopterus; species Protopterus annectens. The sequence goes on along the minus strand of NC_056742.1, from coordinate 2,517,377 downwards.
TATTACTGCTTATGGTTCTAATAGTCATGTACTTAGGGGCTTTGTAAGATCATATAGGATAATACAACTCAATGTAGTATTACTCAAACAGCTGAGGTAGAGCAGATATATATATATATATATATATATATATATATATATATATATATATATATATATACACATATGCATATACATTATAATCCTGTTTTTAACTGTTTCTACCTTTGATAAAATGAAAAAAATATTATGGCAAAGAATGATTTCCAAAGTCCAGTATGAGTCTTTCAGTAGATATTGGCACCAAGCCGATTGTATATCATCAGGATCTAACGCAATTGGTATTTAGGAAGAATTAATGGTATCTTTATTTTTCGCTTCAAATTATTCTAGTTTTTACACAAGCACAAACACACACACACACACACACACACACACACACACACACACATAAAGAGAGAGAGAGAGAGAATATATATATATATATATATATATATATATATATATATATATATATATATATATATATATATATACACATATAAACATATATATATATGTGTGTGTGTGTGTGTGTGTGTGTGTGTGTGTGTGTGTGCGTGTGTGTGTGTGTGTTTGTGTATGCATATCTCTTGCTCTCTCTCTCTCTCTCTATATATATATATATATATATATATATATATATATATATATATATATATATATGTCTATGTACATATATACAAACACATATACACACATAATGCCTTTTGGCATTTAAAAGTTTTGACAGGCTATCTTAATAAGAAAATGAGCCCTTGTAGCATATGTTTTATGTTGAACGCAGGTTTGGACATGCCAATCCTATTTTTTGAGTAAATTACATGGGGTGCAAAATGTTGCCTCGCTCATTTTTGTGGGATTGTTGGTTAAATGCTACAAGGGATTTATGCCAGTTTTGGATTCATATTCTACAGCAGCCATGAATCATGTTCTGAAATTTGCTAATGACTCAAGGTTTGCTGAACTGTTACAGAAATTTAAGAAAGAGGTAGAGTCCCTTGTTGAAGGACTACAGCACAGAAAGCTTAAAACGTTCAGTAGAGGCCTTGGTGACTATAAAGGAAATGTAGCCTTTACTTGGAGTAGCCAGAAATGGAAGATATGTTTTTCAGTTCAGCCTGACAAACATAATAAGAAATGTAACGGGGCATAATTATATTTTGAGATACACTGATTTCACAACTGAAGCTTCTTATAATATTGATACAGTCTGAGAGTATAGATAGTTCTCCTGTGAGTAAGAGAAGGATTTTTTTCTTCCAGAGGGGAAGAAAATCAGGTTCCTATAAATAAAAGTATGGGGGACAGAAGCCTTGAAATAAGGAATCAAATCTTGACTGTGGTTAGACAAATACTATGTAAAATTATGATGATTGAGTTTGAGATTTAATGGTTCGCTTAATCGATTTATCTAACAAATGCAGAGGTGTCATTATTAAATAAAGGGTTAAATTTTGCACCTTCTTTTTCCTTTTATCCTGTGATCAATTTATCAATGGCGTGAGATGTTTTTTGAGAAAAATTAGTCTTTAATACTGGCACAGTACATGTCTGTCATAACATATCTACAGTAGGTTTCAGTTTTAAAATATCTACATTTAACTCTCCAAATCATCCATTTCTTTTTAGAGGGCAGTGCTTAAGTAGTTAAATAACTTTTGTTCACTAGAAATGACATCTTTATATATTAAAAGTCCACATTCAGGTGGGTAAAGCCATAAGAATATTGCTTGGGAAAACATCCTTTTATCTTGCAGAATATAATGACTTTTTACTTGATTTTTTTTAGAACTGGTTCCGAGTAAAAATTTTCTTTCTATTATTGGATAGTGTAATTTGCAAGTTATTGGTACAGCCATTGGGACAAACTTTACTTCAATTTACATAACATATCTTGATGTAACTTCAAACAGGAATTTATTTATCAAATTACTGTGAATGTGTATTTTTCACACATTTTAGACTGGAAGGGGCTTAGAATGATTGCTGGATGATACAGGATGGGTATATACAGGAATTAATCTATTTTGTTTAATGCATGGCTAGAGATAATTTTGATCTAAAGTTTATTATACCTTTTAATGCCATTTAGCTTAATTATTTGGATGTAATGGTATAGGAAGGAGCAGATGGTTTATTATCCACTACATTAAGCAGTAAACATTTTTATAAACATTCAGTCCTTATGGCTAATAGCCAATTCTAATTAAATTGTCCCTAAGTACCAAGTTCTAAGAATAAGAAGAATTTGTAGTGGGGCTAATATGTTTGACCAGGAAATGAACAGGTTTCATTAGAATGTGAAATAATGTGGTTATTTTTCTGCTCATATTAAAATAGCTGTTGATGAAAACTAGATAGCTCCTCTTCATTAAGATATAAAAGGAAGGATTCTGTCACACACCCCTTGAGGTTTGTTACTGCTTATGGTATTAATAGTCATGTACTTAGGAATGTTTTTCAGAATCACTGTAATATTTTATTGAATGATAGATTTTTTCAAGAATATGCTATTTGAAAGATGTTTGGAGAGCTTTAAGCTAGGAAAATGTTTGGAGCAGTTTTGACACATTGAAAACAGTCTTTGGTAAATGTGGTTATAATTTTGGCTGATAGAAGTTGTGAACCTTGTCAGCATTGTACTTATTGTCAATATGGGAATACATCTGAGCATTTACTTCAGTTAATATACCCCCTTCCTATGATAATAGACATCATATAGCATATAGTTATGGCTGGGTGATATATCTTGTAGTCTGCATATGTGGAGCTTTCTATGTTGGTCAGATATCTTGCCTTTGGAAAAAGCAAACAGTACACCTTAGTGATATAAGGTATAAGGGAGACAGAAGTGACAAGATCTTTGAAATATAGAAAGAGGTTATGTTGTTTCCAACAAACTTAAATAAAGTTGTTAATTTAACTTATCTATTTCAAGTAATGTGGATGCAATATGTATTTTATAAAGGGTAGTTCTTTATCTATTATGCATATTTTACTGGATGACTAGGTGACATAATTTGCTATGTTCTCTGTTAAATAGAGTGTGCTGTTTTACATTGCTATAGCTAGCATTTAAAAACTGTTTGCAAAAACTGAGTCAGCCAGACATGTAAAATCTAATGGTTGATGTGTTAACTCACTTGATGTTATGTGTGTGTGTGTGTGTGTGTGTGTGTGTGTGTGTGTGTGTGTGTGTGTGTGTGTGTGTGTGTGTGTGTGTTTACATACACACACACACACACACACACACACACACACACACACACACACACACACACACACACACACATATAAATAAAATGATGACGCTTAATTGAATGACAACTTTCTTGAATCCAAAATGACTGAATTAACGTCTGAAATATCATATTATAGAAATACTTTTTATTTGCATACACAATAATAGAGACATCTTACAGTGAAAATCACAAACTAAAAAAGCTTAAAAATATATATATTTTTGCAGGATGGTAAGCCCTCTGTTCCTGTTGTGCTAACTACATGGTTGCACAACTGTAGAGAAAAGTGAAAATGCCACATGCAGAAAATCTCTGTCAATGCACCAACAGAAATGACACCAGCAACAGTTATGTAAAGGTAATTCCATTCAGTACATAAAGTGTCTGCATATATTATTACATATTCTACTTCTGTTTTATAGAAATAGTTCTGGTTATGCTTTGCTCCCCATCCAACTTATTAATATGTGCAAACAGTAAATTTGACACCATCCCTAACATACTGCTGACTTTACTAAAAACCCTTTCCATAACATTACCACTACACAAGATAGTTCAGCAAGCATAAACACACACACACACACACACACACACACACACACACACACACACACACACCCACACACACTAAATCTAGCCCCTAGCCCTTACCTTCAGTGTACTGTAGAATTTAAGGGTACAGATAATTGTATGCAAGAACCTACCTGACCGGATTTATGTCAAAGTGCTAATGACTAGACTTCTAGCCATTGTGGCATTAGGTAAAACTTATAAAAACTTTTGTTAGCCAAATTCTTCATTGATACTATATTCAAGTGCTAAATGTGTAGGTAATGATGCAGAAGCTTTTAGTGGCCATTTATAATCCTTGTTTGAATCAAGATAAAATGTTGAATTTCCTAGACATTTTTATAACTCTAAACAGCTATAAAAATAGTTCTGAGTGATGGCAATTTGTCAAATCGTGTTTTTAATTGGCCATATAATTATCTGAGAACTGTTTACACTTGGTGTAGAGTTCTATGCATTAATTTTCTCCCAGTCGTAATTATAGGTTCATAGGTTCATAGATTAGTATCCCGCATTTGCTTCCGTAATGTTCCTCTAATTAATTTGGTAGCAAATAAATGAGTCTGATCAATGGGAAACTACTACTGATCAAAAGCATGTCCAAGTATTCTTTATAGTTTTATGATCAGCAGCTATATGTTTTAGATACTGTGATAATAGTTCCTGATTTTTTTCTTTGACATTCTTCTACTTTAATAGCATTCCTTGCCAATAAATTATTAATATAATAAACAGTTAAGTATATTTGGAGTTTAAATATGTGCTGTGCATTAATTTATCAAAATAAGTAAAACAGTGCATGTTTCAAATGTGATTTGTCAAACCTTTCCCAATAAATCCTGGGGAGCCATCTCTCTGAAGGAACATTTGACATACGCTCATGATAGTTTAGTATGATGAAAAGACTGTCAGATATAAACCAGTCACATTTACAGACATAAGGCTAGGTCACAAGATCACTATCAGAAGATTTTCTTGTCTTTTGGTGCAATAGTTAACATTACTTACTTTTGACTTTTTTATCAGAATCAGTGCTTAGTATCCCATTAGTAAAGGTAGGGGAATAATGTCATCTTAAGTAACCCAATTCATTAATAATCAAGACAGTTTCAGTACTGATCTTTGGACCAAAATACATCATTGATTTAAAGTTATAAGCATTGATCTCACAGTCAGTAATCTGTCTGAACTTTCCTGTTGTGAAATATACCTGAGTTTTTAGATATCTGTAAATAATTGCACAAGGTCATCTGTAAGGTTTTCAGCAAAGAGAAGTTCCAGTAGCCGTACTGCAATATGTGGTATAAAATTAGTTGAAATAATAGTATTTCAACATTCTGAGCAGGACATTTTAGTATGAAGATCAAAAGTATTGCATGCTTCAAAAACTGAAAGGGCATATTCCTCTGGAAAGTGTGATAGGAATGATCATGCCTGAAGGAATGCATGCCACAGGAACTGAGTACTTATTATTATGGAGTCTTCTGGAATAAAGTTAGTTAATTATTGGCTTATATTTATTTTTATATTTCGCTAATTTATTAGTCTTTGGAATGAGAACAGTCCAGGTTACGATGATCTGAACAGAAAACCAACAAAGCCACAGAGATTCAGAGCTTTGTGGGATGGACATTTTTCCTGCAAGAATTGTTTCATTGTTTTACTGAGATTGAAGTATAGAAAGATGTTAATTTTGCATTGCTATCTTTTTTGTTATGGATTTTTTCTCCAAAGAGTTATGTGAAATGTTAAGCTCATTAGTGTCTTTAATAATGCCTGTAGAAAAAATTTCAGTAATTGACATTTTCTAAACTTAATTTCAAATTTGCATCAAAAGGTATTTACCCAAAAGGTTATGGCTTTCCCCTTGTTGAAAATAGGTACATAACCGTTTTGACATGCCACTGTGACAAAATAAATCAGATTCAGGTGAAAATTTATGTTAGCTCAGTCTCAGAACTATTGACTAAGAAAATATCAACTGTTCTGGAAAAATGTGGGAAAGAAAGCTTTCTTGGCTGATTTTCTGTTGTCTTTCAAAATACCAAAGTTCTTAAAATGATGCCAACATTTTATCACTTGGTATGGCAAGAAATTGGTTGAACATTCTTCTCTCTTACTTGACAGCATGTTAACTGAGCATCATTAATTTCTTAAGGTTAATTGATGGTGGATGAATTCATGTAACCTGAAGTCAAGCAGACATAATGGTATTTCTGTGTCTTCAAAACTTACAATTTTTATCACCCTAATGTTGATTGAAGCAGTTAGCCAAAGAACTCCTTGGCAACATATAAACAAGCAAACTACTGCATAACTATATTCACAGCTGAGCCTTACTTTGTATAAAAAAAATGTTCAGGCAGATCATTTGTTTTCAGTAGATATGAGGATCTCGTTAACATTTTAGTTATAGTGAAATAGACATGTCACTGTCTGAAGTGTTATCAGACATTTATGCAGCTGGGAATGTTTAAACATGTTACCGATGTCTGTAAAGAAAAAGGAGCTCTGAAATCAATTCAAGTCATTTTAGAAAGTTACTTCGAGTCAATAACTCATGTCTTTGCAGCATTTGTTTCAGCTCATTATTCACTCATCCTCTGCATCACAAAAAATCTGTAGTATGGAAAGTGATATGTTTGCTATGCTGACAGGTTACCCAGAAACATAACTGTACATCTCTGAGAAGCAATCAACATACAATAGTAAAAATATATAAAAACATATGCCTCACAAATCCTCATTCACATAAAAATAAAAGTACAGCCAGAGCTATGAGTGTCTGCTAAATAGTGATCAGGTTTGCTGATGGCTATACTGACCGTACATTCATTTATAATGAGATTGCAATGGTAAAGGAGCAGTCTGTCTTGTTGTGGCTATTTGTAGTGCTTGTACTGCATGCAAATCCAAAAGCATGATTTGATAGCCTGGAAGACTAGTATTCTAGGCTGGAGCAAAGATAATTCCATAGTAGTGAAATTGTTGTGCAGATGACTTAATGATTTGATTGGCATATTACTTCTTAAAACAAAGAGTATATAATGACAATTAGAAAATAACTTTTTTTGTTAAAAAGTCGATTACTTTTTCAAGCCAGTTTACACTTATCTGTTTAATCATTATTTGTTTTACTTTTGCTCATGATTTGGCTGAAGGTAGTTGTACATGAAACCTTAATTCTTGTTATGATGTGCTTAGGTTTGAAATGTTAATGTAAATACTGATCCAAAATGGATGGCTAGCAGGTAAACTTATCTATATTATTTACTCTTTGTTGACCAGATTAGTCCCACTAGACTAGTAGTATCCTTTCAGGGTAGACTCAAAGTGATATTTATACTACTAGGAGATATTTGGCCAGAGCATTGGGGAACTTCCTCTACTCATCAAGCTGTACTCAGGACTAGTCTGGCATGAGTATATGCACATGTCCCATTCCTAGCACAGTGACAGCTGGAGGACAGTGAGCAAGATAGAGGCAACGCCTGTTAGAGTAGAGGTGAATGTCACCTCTTTAGTCAAAATGGAAAATGGTTTAGAAGACTCAGAGATAACTTTTCAAAAATAATTATTTGAGTCAATAAATAAAGTAGAGGAAACAGATTGTATTATTATAGCCTGAAGTTTGGTGGATGATATACTGAATTAAATGATAGCTCAAAGTAAGCCAGAAAATGATGTCTCGTGGGGAAATATAATGAGAAGATTCTGAGAGAAGCTAACAGTATTCTTAAGAATAAAGGACCACCTAGATGAAAAACATATAAAGAAACAGTTCCTATTCAGAGTGGGGAGCAGAAGGAGAAGAAAAAAAAGAAAGCAAAAGTTTTTCTGTGAGGATTCAAAGTAAAATGAACAGGAAAATTGACAGATTTGAGGTATAGGACACAGTTATACTTCCATTTGGTATCAAAACACATGAAAAAAGAGCCTTTATCTTAACAAATAAAAAGCAATTTTGCGACATTATTTTTGAGACTGAATGAAGTATGGAAGCATTTTTGTATGAATATGAATGACAGAATGATAACCTATGGAATGACTATTTAATTAAAGCTTTTTGTTGAGAAATAAAAAAGTAAATACACATACAATTCAGGACAGAATTTTAAAGAGATACTTAAAAAATAATTTAAAGAGCATTTGTAAAGAAGTTATGGACATTTCTAAAGTGTTTGATAACAAGAGATTATGGACTGGGGCATGGGATTGTAATGTTGTTTTGAAAATGAAACATGAAAAAAAACATATTCCAAGCATTATAAATGTTGAAAGGTAATAAGTGTATGGTGAAATACTGGGGACAACCAATAACATTTTTTTTGTTTTCTTTTGTGACAGAGAAGAACACTTGTTAAATAATTGTGATAAAAAGAAATGTTGCATATGTGGGAAAACTGGGCATGATGTGAAGAAATGTGAACTTCAATGTTATAAATGTGAAAAAATGGCTAAAATGAAAAAATTAAGAAACAGGTGTTATTTTATCGTAGTTTTGTAGATGATGTCTTCCTTATTTGGAATGGTGAAGCAGATGACCTAGAGTCATTTGTGTTTAACATAAATAGATTGACAGGTTATTTGAAGTTTACACACAATTATTCCAACACATATATAGAATACTTAGATGTGTTTGTAGAAAATGTTATGGACACTTTTGTCAACACTGGAGTTTATAGGAAGACTTGTCACTGGAATACCCTGTTACATAGACGCAGTATGCATCCCCTTTATATTTTTAAGAACATTATAAGGGGACAAGAAATGAGAATTTCACGTCTAAATGCTACAGATGTAGGTTACCAACATGGATTGGTTGATTTCAAGAATAGACTGTTAGTCAGAGGTTATAACAAGGCATAAATTGAAAGAGGCCTTGTTGATCTTGATTTAGTCAGAGAAGACAGAGCTGCACCATATTTCTCTAACAGAGCCACATCTACCAGTGTAACAAGGCAAGAACCCCAGGGTGCTAAAATGCCCATGTTTATACTATTGACAATGGAGCAATTTTTGAGATTATTAACAATCATTGGAAGATTCTTACCACTAGTGATGACCTTAGGAACATTGTTGGTGAAAGACCCACTTTCAGATATAAAAACAAACAAAATCTTAAGAGAATACTATGTCAGACTGCACATAGAAGTGCCCCTAGTAGTATTGCAAGAACTACCCCTTGTGGACAATGTAATTATTGTAGCTTCATTAATACCAGTAGCTGCTTCACCCACCCAGATACCGGTAAATTTTATAGGTTTAGACCAGATACGAATTGCAATACTGCACATATTGTATATTTAGCTGAGTGTAAGTTATGTTCTTCCTTTTATATTGGGAAAACTAACAGAACATTCCACACTAGAATAAGGGAACACCTCTATGCTATTAGGGTGCAATATGCTAACAATGCTTTAGCTAAACATGTTATGACTTTAGGAGAACACCATACATTTACCTTTATGGCTATAGATGTAGTCTTACCCATTATCAGACAAGGTGATATCAGGAATGGTACTGAGAGAAGGGAAGTCACTTGGATAATAAAGCTCAGGGCTGACAGGGGTAGGGGGCTAAATGAGAGAGCTTCTCTCAGGCCCATATTAAAACCTCATAGATAGACTTCTATGTTGTAGGCATTAATTACTGTCAGACAACAGTTTTTTACTCTGTCTGTCATACTTTATTGATGTCAGTATGTTAGTTTAGAAGACATGATTGTTTTATAACTATTTGCTGTGTCTTAGATGTCAATGTTTGGAGTTGTACAGTTTTAGCATTTAAATACTATATTACTAGTGTGTTTTATTGTGCCTGCATATTTGAAGTTTTACACTGATATTTAGGTTCGTTCTTTTTGCCATCATATGTTTGTGTGAGTGGTTGTCTCTAGTGAAGCAACTTTTAAGTGTGAATTGGTTCATCACATATTATATAAAATTTACATTTTTTAGGTTTCAATGTCAGAAACATGGTTCTATTTATAATTCTTACAGAAAGTAGTCATGTGTAATATTTATGGCATATAGAATTACAGTATTCATTTAGGTGTCTTATGAAATAGTTTATAAGGGCTTTTTATTTGAGTACATTAAGTATAATTAAGTATAATTATTCATATGAAGAATTTTCAGTAAATGCTTTAATCTACGCATATGTGATTTTTCATTCGTTTTATTTTAAAAAGATTTATATGCATTCATCTGTTTGGTGTTTTTGATATACACTTTCCCTTTATATTTTAACATAGTTTTTATATCTTAATTCCTCACAGACTATATAAGGAGTGGCTAATAGTGTGGTGTTTTTTGGTCTGATGAAGCAAACGTGAAAGCGCTCACCTGTGTACACCATTAAAGTGTTTTGTTTTTTAATGCTGATGATGTTCGTTCATCATTGAGTACTTCTATATTATTGCATGGATGCTGCCACCGTAAGTTTCTTATTCGTTATTTTATCTACATATATTTTTTGGTGAGAGGCATTTGCTCCACTGAGTGTCTTGTTTGACCTTTTATTCATTTAATTGTGTTGCTATGTTATTTGTAAGTGTAACAATGTTTGGGTTTGGGTAGTAGTTTTCTCTGGTTGTATAATTTTATTTATGGCTGCCCAGAATTTTTGAGGGTTAGCTTTGGGTTTGCTTTGTATATTGGAGAAATGGGTTCTTTTATTTCTTATTTGTTTTTAGCTTTATTTCTTAATTAAAGAAATTGTTGCCTGTTAGTATTAGTTTTGTTGTCACAATAAGCTTACCATGCGTTATCCCTTTGCTTTAGTAGGACTCAGGTACTTTTGGTGAGCCAAGGAGCAGAGTTGAACTTCGTTTGAATTATTCTTGGGGGCATGTTGGTTAAGTATGTTCAGAAAAGTGGTGTTATGGTAGTCCAGTGCAGTTTCTAGAGGGAGGATAAGTGTGTGTGTGTGTGGGGGTGGGGGGGGGGCAGTTGCCATGGGTAGTGCTGTTATTAGGTCTTTTGTCCTAGAGGGTTTTTTTTGTATCATATTAGTTCAAAGGGGCAATTTTTAGTGGGTTTGATTTGTTGTCTTAGCAGAAAAGTAGGGAGGTGGTCACTTAGAGTGTCAGGTAATGTGGCACAGTAATGTGTCATGGCTGAGTGATTTGTGAGGATCCAGTCTAAAAGGGAATCCTTTTTGATAACTTTGTCAATTCTTGTTGGGGTTTGGATGATCTGAGTGAAGCCATGTAGGGTTATATGGGTAGTGGGGAGGGGTGAATTTATTAAAGTCCAATTTATATTGAACTCTCCTAGTATGAGTGTTTCATGGCTAAGGGATTCTAATGTCCAGTGGGTTATGGATTCTAGTGTATTTATATAGTGGGAGGGATGTAGGAGCCTAGTATGTTTAGTTGTTTTTGTGTGTTAATTTTTACCTTTGTGAATAGGGTTTTGATGTTGTTAAAGGTGGGGATGTTTATGTTAATATGGTCAACTGTAGGGTTGTTCTTGAAAAGCAGGGCAACACTGCCTCCTCTTTTAGATGTGCAGTCTTTTCTAAGTAGGTTGTATCCTGGTGGGAGTAATTCATTGTCTTTGCTCTGTGGTTTAAGCCGTGTTTCAGTAAGGAGCATGATGTCTGGGGAATAAAAGGATAAGGCCAAGTGTACTTCATCAATTTTGTTAAGGATGCTTCTAATGTTGATGTTGAAATTTAGAGGTCTGCAGGTTGTCGAAGGGGAGTTCAGTTAAATTTTGACTGAGTTATATTACTTATTGGGTTAGTTGAGGGACCAAGATTTGGATGTATGTCTCAAATGAGTATCAGTTGAGTAGCAATGTTAACAAATGTTTGGCAATATTTGGAGATGGATAGGCTATACTATGGAGGTGTGTCCCTTTGTAGAGTAATGAGGAATCCTAAATGGGGTTATGCTGGATTGATTATAAATTGCGGAAGAGATATGGAATGATCCACATGTGGGATTAGTGGAGTAGATCTGGGTAGGTGAGTTATTATATAGTTTGTGGGTCTGGTTAGTTTGAAATGAGGTGAGGAGTGTTAGCAGTAAGAGAGTTATAATATATATGGTGTAAATTGGAGTGCATTTTGGACTTGTTGCTGTTTGGTGAATGAGGTGGGCTAAAAAAAGGGGGAAGTAGATTAGGTTTGGTTGTGGTGAGGGGTTTAGGTTTGAGTTAGAGTTAGTATCTACAGAGGTTATTGTTGCTATGAATCTGATACTGTAGTCTATGTGGATTATAGATTGTACCAGGTGATGTGGATGTGGTATATGTCCTGTGTGTTTTGATTGGTTTGTTTTGGGGGAGGGTTATGTGTGGTTAGCTTTAAGGTAAATGAAAGTGGGGGTGGGTGAGAATGGGGGTAGTGTAGGGGAGTGTAGTGAGACTCCACAGGGCAAACAGAGAGTGCTGGACCGAGTCATAGAGTAGGCAGCCAGAAGCAATCAATAAGCACTATGTTATTATAAATTGTTGTTAGAAAATATTGTTATTATAAATTGTTACTATCAATTCAATGAAGCAGTACCCTTAGTTGGGAGAGAAAAATGGGAGTTTGTAGTGGAGAATGTGAATGTGGATGTTTAACAATACATCTAAGGGGAGGGGGTAGATGCCAAAACCAAGTAGCGTATGAAACACGGGGAAGAGGATAATATTAGGAAACAGAGCAGCTAAATTATTCTATAAAGCAAAAGTAAAAATCTAAAAGATTTGTGTGAAAAAAGGAAATAGAACAGTAGGAAAAGAAGGAGGATGGTAGATTTGTAGATTGGTCCCGGTGATGAGCTGTGATGGGCTGTCTACTTAACAGGGTATGAGAGAGACTGCATTAGGTACTGGAATTAAAAAAATGTATATTAATGGATTTAGATGCCTTGCAATGAGTACACTGCTGAGAAAGCAGTTGTCTCATGCTTGTGTTTATGTCTTTATTCATGCTGCATAATTCATATTCTTATATATTTTTGCACGTCGTAGTGTTTCCTGAACCATCTGAATCAGAACTTCTTTTCTATGATTTTCATCAGACTTTGGCCCTGTATAAAATGTACAGTCTCTGAATCTCATCCTGATGATGAAATGTATATTCTTATGTCATTTTGGATTGGAAAATATAAATATTTGCATAGTGGAATCAGTGCTTGAAATCTGTTAATAGTTAGGAAATGAAAGGCAGCCTCATTTGTCATAATGACTGTAAAAAGACATGCCTTCTCAGATAGCTGTTTAAAGGTCTATGGCAGTAACCATTTCCCTGGTGATCATTTTTTAACCCATGGTTTGTTTGAAACTAATCTTGGCAAGTAACTTATCAACAACTAAACAATCCTGGCTGCTTGCCTTTTTTAGACCAGCAGCAAGGATGCAGTCTCTTGAATTTGCTAGCAAGGCTAAAATGCTGTTTATAATCTGATAAGTAATAAACAGATGTCGGCTTCTTCTTCTAATCTGTAGAATCCAAATGACTATCTCGATATAAGAGTGTTCAACTCTAACACTGAAACTATCAGAAGGTGTATTCCAAAATACAGGCAGGTGTTTTCTTTCTTGCTTACTGTCACCTACAACTTTGGTGCTTTCAAAAATAGATGTGTTAGAATAGTTGTGTTTTGTATTATTTATCTCTCTCTCTTGCTAAACTTGTTTTCCTTCTCTTTCTCTTTTCTCTCTTTCTGTCTCCTGCTTAGTTTTCACCAGCCTGTACAGTGAGCATGAATTAGGTCACGCTTTCCTTTCTATAATACATATTATGCAACAGTCACTTACCTTTGCATATGCACCACGGATTTGCTCCTAGTAGTTTATTGTCCAAAGCCATTTCTGAAAAACAAGCAGAACTCACCATCCTGCCTGTTAACAACCAGACTGTGTTTTCTCCCTGACAGTCATTTCATTCACAATTTGCAGTCTGTTCATAAAGGTGCACTTTGTATATTGAAACTCCAGGAAAAAATATATGACATTAAATCCCTTACAACCATGTTCCTCATAGCCATGGTCAAAACTAAATCATCCAGATTTACACTTCCTTTGGGATCTGCACCAAGATTCTCATTAATAGCAGTCAGTGTAAAATGTACGGAAGCTATGACTGGATTTGATAGTTATCAATGACAGAGATTTGTAGCATCCCTATGGGTCTCAGACTACCTATCTAACTAATCAGACAGCTCATGGTAAGCTCTGCATTTATATGTGCCCTGTAAATTCACAATCATACTCTTTCTCAATCATTCAATAAAATGCATATCAATATGGTGACTTCACCCCAATCACTACTTAAGAAGTAAACTCTAAGCATAGTACTTTCTTTTTGTTTTCAACTCCTTCACTAGTAACCTTTCCACTCTACTAACAATTTTTCACCATATACCTACAGAATAACATGCTTCAGTCCCTAAAGATAACCATCTAACACTATCAATTACCTTAAGACCTTAGTGGACTGAAATCAGTACAGCTACCTACTTACTCAATGGAAGATTAACTTCTAGTGTTATAGCCACTTGTTCACTCTCTTACATACCTCTCAACCTCTTAGAGCAAAAAATATGGACAAATACATTAATAATGGTGGAAAAAAGGCCCAAAAATAAGGACAATTTTTAAATATTGCTGTTACAAACTTGGAAAGTTGATAGAATAACAGGCCTTGCATTAGCATAATTTTCTGAAGGGTATGATATCTGAAACTCAAATGTCTGTCATTATTTTTTAACTTCTATCTTTAGTGATTTGCTACTAATTTGCCAGAAAACCCCAATTTTATGAAAAATGGACTAAAATTATATAAAAGCCCTCGTTGTCTCTGCTCTAGTAACCTACACCTATTAGACACCACTAAAGCCAAAAACACACAGGGGATTCCTCTTTTCCAACTACATTCCTAAAATATGGAATAAACATCCACCCCCTGTAACTGCTAGTAGCTCTATTTCACAATTTAAAAGACTCCTTAAATCATACTTCAAAGACACCTGGGTATGTCCTTGTAACACTCCTGGATAGACCCACTGTGTCTCTCTACTATCTTAATTTCACTGTGATCGATGTACTTCTTTTTACTTCCTCATGTGAATCCTTCCAGCCATTGAAATTATTCCTTTTACGTCTCAGTTTCACTTGCAAAGAAATCTACGTAACAGACTTCTGTCCATCTCTGTATAAATCCCTTACCCTACTCATTGTTATCCTGACTTATTTTTTTATGGAAATGTAACTGTGTTTTACTGCT
Organism: Protopterus annectens; assembly: GCF_019279795.1. Lineage (NCBI taxonomy): Eukaryota > Metazoa > Chordata > Ceratodontiformes > Protopteridae > Protopterus > Protopterus annectens. Next base: position 2,502,318 of record NC_056742.1, on the reverse strand, counting down.
TATTTCCTACCTGTTATGTTATTTGTTATGCCTGGTACATGTATCTGTATTTTTACACTGTTGTTCTTGGTATATGTAATTGTACTTTAACTCATGTTATTTCTGGAGCTTTCTCCTCAGTCCTCTGCTGAAAAAGGACATGCGTCCAGTTGGACTTTCCCGGTAAACAAATGTAAAATAAAAAATAAAAATAAATAAAATAAATAAACATGTGGCAAAAATCTGGACATTCTACAAAAATCAGTACAGTTGAGAGGTATGTTCTCTTGCAATGTGCATCTGATCCCTGCAGTGACCTCATGGAAAACCACCTCTATCTATAGAGTTCTGAAGACAAAGAGATGGACTAAATGTCAGTTACCATGTCTTTCTTCTATTTTGCATACACATGTGCACTCTCTCCTATCGGAAATTCAGTGTCCTCAATCAATTGTATTATATGCCTTTGGAATGTGGATGAAACTGGAACACCTAAGAAAAACCCATGCAAACATAAGAAGGACAAGCAGAATCTACACAGAAAGTTCCACAGCTGAGAAATGAAGCAGAGAACTCCTTGCAGTAAAGTGCCAGTGTTACCTGTTGCACCCCTGTGTCACGCACTATTATATTAACCAATTATTAAGTAATATATATTCACAAACCACCCTCGATTTTGTTCATAAATGGAAACTCTCTCCAACAGGTTAAACATTCATCCAAACTTTATCACTAAACAACACATGATTCATAAATGCCCCAAAGCAACCTGCATAAACACTGAAAGCATCAGCAACACAGCTGTCTACCCATATAACCTGGTACTATTACCATCGGTGAGCTATAGGTTTATGCCAGGCAAAGTCCCTCAGATTGCTTTAAAATAAGCTTTCTTGATTAAAAAGAGCACAGAGTAAGAGATGTAGAGTTGGATTCATGAAGGCTTGCACGGAGTCTAAGACTAGAGTAAGACTCCATGCAGCCAACATGTCTGCCGAGCGATCCAGGAACAGCCGGCAGGGGCGTGCAAGAGAGCTCCTACAATGACTTTTACACAGACAGGGTTAGGTTATGCAAATTACCTCATTTGCTGCTTAAAGCTATGCAAATGAGGTAAATTTGCGATCCAGGAAACACTAACCTGTCCGAGTAAGAGTAGTGTTATTTGCAGAAATGTACTCAGTTGTCAACTGAGTACCGTTCTGAAAATAGCAAAACGGAGTTGTGACAGCTCCAAATAAAGGATGCATGCAGTTGAGAAAGCATGCCAATGACCAAATATATGGCCATTGGCATTATTTTCTGTTGCAAAATTAAAAAAAAATTTTTTTTTACACCGATCTACAATGTTTAAACGTAGTGTAGCGCCGCGCAAACATGCTGCACACTAAAAACCAGAAAAACAAAAAATAAAAGCCACAAATAGGGATTTTATTCAAAATATTAATTTTCCATGCAAGTGAATGGCAGGCTGAAGACAACATGGCTGCTGAGTAGAGGTTGCTAAGGGGGGAAGCCCAGTCTGAGAGATGTAACTAAGCATTAGTAGGCAATCCTATGCAAATGAGGATAAGGATAGCAAATCCCAATATTTCCTGCTATGTGAACCATGTCCCTAGAGTGTAAGAGTAGGAAATGGGGAGTAACAGAGTAGGAGATGGGTGACATCATGCGGGGGAATGTATGAAAAAGACTGCAAGCTTATTGGAGCAGAGTGGCATGTGGTTGCTGTGAGTTACTCAGGACTAAAAGAAGTGTGTCTACAGTTGTCTAAACTGAAATCAAGAAACTGAAGGTGTACACCATGGCTATCACTAAAGTTTCTTGCAAAGCTGCTTACACTGTGTGCGCGCATGTGCGCATGTGTAAACCCGTGTAAGCCTGTGTAAGGCCGTCTAAGCTTGTATACACAAATGTGCACCTGCCTCAGCCCATGTAAGCCTGTGTAAGCCTGTGTGCATGCGTGTGAGCATGTTTGCGCTTGTTTGCATGGCGCTGCCCCCTGTGGAAACAGAAATGGGAAAAGGAAGGAAAGGAAGTAGTAGGAAGTTAACCAAGGAGAACTAGCAGAGCTGCCAGGTGAAATCAATCAGAATCAGCCAATTACACAGGCAGTACACTAGCCCAGCCCAGCCCAGCACCTAAAACTCTGCAAACAACATTCCCCCATGTTTTTCTCAGAAACACTGCAACACTGCAGTCAACAAAGAGAAGTGAAAACTTAAAAAGCTGAAACTGGGACATAAAAATGCTAGGGGCTGCCATTGCTGTTATAAGGCAACATGTTTAAGATGCTGAGGGTGGTGCCATTGCGAATGCTGTTGAGCAACCCACAGTGAGGAGACGGAGAAGAGTGTACAGAACCAGGGTAACATACCAGGGGCTACATGAGCTGGAGATAGTGGAGCACTATAGAGTGGACAGAGAGCTCCTGCAGCAAATTGTTGAGCTGTGCAGGCCACACCTCACACACAGAACCAACAGAGGGGAACCCATCCCAGTGGAAACCAAGGTATGTGTTGGCCTAAGAATACTAGCAACAGGTACCTTCCAGAGACCAACTGGTGATATGATGGGGATTTCACAGGCATCAGCATCAAGGGTATTGCACCAGTTCCTGAATGCCATGTCAGCACATGTCGGTTATCATGTATATTTCCCCAATTCTTGTGAGGTATTGGCCAGCAATATGTGTCTCTTCCAGCAAATAGCGGAATAACCTGAGGTAGTGGGTGCAATAGACTGCATGCACATACACATCAAAGCACCAGCTGGTGAGCGGGGTAGGGCCTACATCAACCACAAGGGCTTCCACTCCATCAACTGCCAGGTCATGTGTGATGCCCAGGGCATAATACTGAATGTGTGTGTTGGCTGCCCTGGAAGCTACCATGATTACCATATCTGGCATCTGTCGCAGCTGTACCAGACATTTGCAAATGGGGACATCCCTGACGGTCATGTAGTGGGGGATGCTGGATATGCACTGCAGCCGTGGCTGATGACACCCATCAGAAATGCACACACACCTGAACAAGAACTCCATAATGAGGCACACGCACAAACACAAAATGTAATCGAGCATGTGTTTGGGATGCTCAAGTCACGGTTCCAGTGCCTGGACACATCTGGTGGAGCCTTGCAGTACTCACCAACTACATGTACCCAAATTGTTATGGTATGTGCCATGCTACACAATATGATCCTGCAAAAACAGCTACAGCAGGAACAGCATGGGGCAGGGCCAAACAGCCCTCCACCATTGTCAAGGCCTGCACAGGCACAGCTTGACTCGGAGGAGGAACAACCTGTGCCTGCCCCAGCAGGCAGAAGGAGGCGTGCCCAGTATGCCTTGTCCTTGGCAAAGAGGCAACGCATAGCACATACACTGGCACAGTAGGAACCCTGGAAATGATACCTGTCACTGACTCACACATAAAACAAAAGGGATGCCTAACTTGACACTGCCTGTTTCCAAACATGTATAGGGAGTGTAGTATGTGCATCCAACAGAGGCAGCCCTGCAGCACCACCTGAGGCATGATTGCCATGTTTTAAGCAATATAAAGCAATACTAAGCAGCTTTTACCAATATCTAGTATATGTAAACAAAATTGCTCATGCAATGTTGGCCAAGGTCGGCCAAAGTTGAGTAAAGTCAGTTAAACATGCTCATATCTGCTTTATGGTACCTTAAGCAGTCTGGTCTGGCCAGCATGTAAATAAAAAGCAGTGACAGGGCTTGAACACAGGATACTGTGCATTATAGTCACAGTACTGAACCACTAAGCCATGATAGCATTACAGTGGTACAGACACAGCAGGACAACTGTAAACTAATGCAAACACAAAGCAATGCTGTATCATGCCCCTAATGAGGCAAATGGGTAACCTCACCCACATGCCTATGTAGACAGAGAACATCAGGCCAGGCGTTGTGATGTGGGTTGTGTAGGCTATGAAGTCGCAAGCTAATATATGTTGCAATGGATGCTAAGACCTGTAGTACACTAGTATGTCTCAAGCCAGTACGATAGTGACCAGTACAGACTGTAATGGTGTCCTGTACATAGCAGTGCAGGCACAGCAAATGTGTATAAGTGTCAGGTGAAACCCACATCCTATGTACACTCACAGTAACAATCCGGTGTACCCATGGTTAGAAATGTACAAAGAATAGCTGTCCCCCTGTATGTAGAAATGTCGACAGGTCTATGCAAAGTGTCTCATGGAAGCCCTGCAGGCACAGCATGATCCCTGTTGATCTATGACACAAAGGTGAGCCCTGCTGTAAAAATACACCTTGATTTACCATACACATATGGTATAAATGTGTATACTGTGCGTGCTCACACACTCCAACAAATGTAGTGGATTTCATTCAGCATCACACTGAAAGGTCATACTGGGCATGCTCACACAAAAGGTCATACTGGGCATGTTCACACACTTAGGCTAAATACGGATGTGATGATAAGGGATCTATGGACAAATTTGTATAGTCATCTCTACTTCCAGAAACACATTCACAAAGTGGTCTGAAAATCCTGCTATGTATACACACAAACTGCCAAGGTCTGTGCATGTAGGTCAAAGGAGGTTGCCACTACTCAGCAGTCATCAGACCTGTCAGACACTTCAACAACACACTTGCGAGGAATCTGACTAGGCACATTCAGCAACTAGAAAGAACAATGAAGAACCTTAACAAGAGGATTACTGGCCTCAAATAGTTGCCCCATGCAACAAGAATGAATGTAACCCAAGCTGTACTCAGTTGCATACTGTCTATGCAGGAGATCTCCACCCAACAGACAGGTTCATGTCATGGTTACACTCAGATCTGTTCTGAGTTACAGCTCAATGGCACTAAATGTACAGAGCCAACTGATATTGGCAACATCCTGGCAGATAGGATCAGTGTTAATGTTACCCCCCTCTCACACATGAAAGAGCACATGTCTGTAATGGAAGACTGCAAAGTTGCAGACAACACAGCTGCACAGGTAAAAAACACTCTCCGAAGCCAGTATCAAAGCAGACATGGGACTAGATAACTTCCCAGGCTGTGTAGTATCTACTTCACTGAAGTAAACATTAACATGGAAGTTCTGTGGCTACTGACATTTCCAGAGGACTGAAAACTAGGAGCCATCATTGTAAACACTAAAGATGTGGACATCCTACAAAAGTGCCTCACTGAGACAGATGGCTGTTGTCCAAGCCATGGGCTGTAGCTCAATGCCAAAAGGTGCATTATCATCACCTTTGTTCAAATCTCTGTAGCCAAGAACTACAACATAGATGGTAGTATACCTCACACTTTAATTGTGACAAGAGACCCTGGGTCACGGGTGGACAGTGGATACAACTGTGATAAGCACATTCCCACAGTAGTCAGGAAACCCTCTTATGTAGCACACCTCATCACAAAATGTGTCTCATGCAGAAGAAAAGAGGTCATTGTTCCCCTCTACTCACCACTCACTAGAACTATAAAAGAGTACAACGCCAGTGTTGTTATGTACCTCACAAGACAACTACAACAACAGGAAAGCCAGCAGCAAAACCTCACAAAGAGCATTAGTGGCCTGAAATACATGCCATACACAAACCATTGCAAAATGCTCCATCCGTACTCCCTTGCATATCGCCTATTCAGAGATGTTCACTGCGTAACATCCAAAGCTATGTCAAACATGCAGCTGTTGGATATGATCCACGTAAAACACTCACAATCAGCCTGACCTTTGGACCCAAGACCACGAGTGAAATACAAAAGGAAGTGGTGTAGCCATTTACCTTATGGATATCCACACCTCCAGGTTACTGCCACAGCATGAGGCCTTGGAGACCATGCAAGTGCAACTAACATTGGGCAAAGCTGCCCATCAGATTGTAGCTTGCTACAGATCATGCACCTTGTCTCAGGAACCTCACTCAGTATTCTGGAGAACAATGGCAAATATAAAGGTCCTATCAAACACCATTATATGAGGAGATTACAACTACCCAAATAATGAGTGGGTGAAATACTCGTATACAATGTCTTTTGCCCAATGTGTCCTAGAGTTAAGAAACTCTAACACCCTGGAACAGCTGGTCAGAATGCCCACTAGAGGTAACAGCATACTGGACATGATCATCACTAACATGGGGTACCAGTGTTCCACGACAAAGATAAACCCCTCACTGGTAATATCACATCATTAAGTAATCACACTGAACATCCACATCCCGCCCCCACACCCAGTCAATGAAACCACTGTAAAGACATTTTCAAAAGCAAACTGCACACTTCCCAAGACCAAAGTGGAAGGTTCCAAAGCCCTCTTGCTATAGGATAATGGTATACAATCTGCAAAATAATTTACAAGTGCATCCTTTGAGCATCTACAGGGATGCATGGATTGAGACATCACAAATAAAACCAAGATGCACCCCTCCAAAAATAAGAAAACAATCTGGTGGCCGATGCCCATAAATAAGCTAGACAACAGAAGGAGGAAGCTAACACCTGATAGAGCCAACTTCACTAAAGGAAAGGCATCACTGATCATTATTAGGATGAAACAATGATCACTCATAAAATAATCCAAGCACAGTTTCTAAAGACAAATTGCCAAGGAATGTAAGAATAACAACCACAAAGCCTTCTGTAGCTATATCAGACATGTAGGTGTCAACTTCCAAATATGCTGTCAGCTACTGAAAAAAGTAATGACATACACCAAACCAACTTTCATTGCCCACACCCAGGGGGACAAGTGCAGTGTAAACCCCCCCATCACCCCAAAAGGGCCTGTGTCTATCACAGAAGGATGCAGAGACACAGACGTCACGGACATGCAGGTAAAGACAGCCCTCACCAAAGCTAAGAACATAGGATCAATGTGACTGTAAGTTGTCCCAGGCTGCGTCTTACACTAGGCCCACAAGGAACTACACCCTCACCTAAATTCACTGTCCAGACTCAAGCGTATCACAGGCTATGTACCCAAAGAATGGCATACACTAACAGTCATCCAGCTCCACAAAGGGTGTGACAAAACAGAACCTGGAAACCATTGCCCAGCATGTGTACTCAGCCTGGTCTACAGAGCTATTGAGCAAATTGTCATGGAACCCATACACTGAGTCATTGGAGATCTCCAGACACTGGACTCTACACAACTTTGCCTTGATAAAGGCATAGCCTAGTTCCCAAACCTAGTTGACTTATTTAAAACAGTTACCATGAACATAGATGGAGGTGAAAGTAGTCCACACAACCCACCTGTACCTCACTAAGGGCTTACCACACCATTCCCCACTCTGTCATCATGGACAAGTGTACCAGCTTGAACATGAACAGCTATGTCACAGGATGGGTGGCCAAGTGGCTCACAGATCAAACACACATGTTCATAGTTATGGGTGCCATGTCCAACTCTAAGCCATTCACAAATGGTATCACACAGGTCTTGGTCCTGGGACCTCACCTGTTCAGTCAATACTGCTCAGAAGTACAGACAAGCATGGCAGGTGTAAGGCTGAACAGATTTGCAGATGACTGGAAACTGTAGTCCATAATTGACTGTACAGCTGACATAGACATCCTCCAGAAGTGTCTTACAGAGACAGATACCAGGTGTCAAAACAATGCCCTCAAGATGAATGGCAAAGAATGCATAGTCATCCCCTTTGGGTAATACAAAGTACACACAAAGTACCACATAGGTGGTAATCCAGCATGTACGGAGTAAGTAATTACAGCCTGGGGACACAGGTAGATAGTAAACCTACCTTTGATGATCACATGGCCAAAGTGTTTAAACATTACTTCAATGTAGGTCATCTAATGTCACCTAATGTAACACACTCCGTATAGTCTGATGATGTCACCATCCTACAAATATACCTGTGGAAAAGAAAACTCACAGTAATATGTATAGTGCATCGTGTAAATGCGTACTCCTCTATCATGAAGTAGTTAGGTAGGGGTTTGAATCCTGCATTGGATAAGAATGTATTTGTGTGTGTTCCCCTGGGAAGGAGCAACCTTTTAGGAGAGTAGTGAAACACCACAAAAGTGGTAATGTAACCATTGTCAGTTCTGATGATGTCAGCATCCTAAAAATATACCTGTGGAAAAGAATACCCCTAGTAATCAGTATAGTGCATTGTGATAATGCGTACTCTTCTAGTATCATGAAGTAGTTAGGTAGGGGTTTGAATCCTGCACTGGGTAACTGTGTGTGTGTGTGTGTTCCCCTTGGGAAGGAACAACCTTTTAGGAGAGTAGTGAAACACCTCAAAAGTGGTAATCTAACCTTTGTCAACTCTGATGATGTCAGCATCCTATAAATATACCTGTGGAAAAAAATACTCCTAGTAATCTGTATAGCACTTCAGGTTAATGCGTATTCCTCTAGTATCATGAAGTAGTTCGGTAGGGGGTTGAATCCCGCACTTGGTGGGTGTGTGTGCTGTATGGGAGTGACACTGTTGGGCAATGTGCTGTGGGTTTTGTTTTTACCACTGTATGACATATCAGTATGCATTGCACATGTGAGCTAGCTGTATGTCAAATACATATCTGTACATGTTACCTCAATGATTGCATCTGTGGGAACCCTGCTTTCTCCAAGAACACAGCTGTCATCCTTGCCAGACTGTGCTGCTGCTTCCCAGACCTTAGGTCACATCTGTATGCTTGTGACAAGGCCAGCCACTGCAGTCATCCCTGGCCTAGGTCATCTGTGTCACATAAAGTCATTATGATTCCTATTGGAATGTGTGAGTGAGGGTCTATAGCCGAGGTATATGTCAGACCTGTTCAAACACAGCAAAGTCTGTCCATGATGACTATTCATAGGTATAGAACAAACTGTGGATATGCATGCAGACCCCTCGTTACTTATGTGAACCACCAAGGGATTCCAAAATACCTTTGGAAATGTGATTAACAAAGGAGAGATGACATAACACTTGGTTGCATGTACACATCGGTACCTGTTCATCATGCTGGTGGCTACTACCTATGTGGTACTGTGTGGATAATATGTTCCTTAAAGGTGGATGACTATACTTAGTTTGGCTTATCGCTTTACAGCATGGGTTTGACAGCAGGCATCTGTCGGTATGATACCCTTGTGGAGTATGTGTGTGTCATCTGGAGAATTCATTATAGGCCACAGTATGCATCACCAGACGTGGACGGACATATCCCTACTGTGATTGCTTGTACCTAAGAGAGCTATATGGCAAACAGGAGTGGTCTCAGTAATGGGTGCAGGTGAATACCAGTGGTTACTGGCATTGTACAGTACCTGAAGGATCCAACTGTTGCTGTGTGTCCTACATCTGTGTGTCAGTTGTCAAGACATCATCTAACGATTGGTTATGGTCAGGCTGTTGAAGTGATGTATACCACCAGAACGCAAAACAATGACAGATAGTAACAGTATCACCCACAGCTCAGTGTCAAACCATGTCATACACACAAACTTGTGTAGTCAGGTTCCGGAATGTGTGTAGTACAATGCATACTGGCCACCAATAGAAACTAAGGAGTGTTACTGTGTAATACAGAGCATGTCACCCTGGCTATGTGTCCACTATGCACGTACATGCAGACAGTGCACCTCCACCATGTAAACAACTGTACACCTGCAAATCTGTGCTACACACATCCCACACATACTGTCCACTCTCTAACACATGTTGCCAGTACTGCACACATCAGCCAAGTGGCACGTGGCCAGATAATACATAATTGGAACGAACGCTGGTGTAAACAACACTGCAATGACAATCATAGCTTTAATCCATCATGCCTGCTCAGCTACAGCTTCAAGCATATCATTACACTCTACAGCTGACAACATGCTGACATTGGTATACTGCTGTATAGACACCCTGTGCATCAGCACCATGGTAGCCTGTTCCTGCATCGATGTTACAGATGACAGGAGGCGGCACAGGTTTCATCAAATGCACAGGGTGTGTTGTTGGTTCGCCAGAGGCCTACAGTGAGCCATCCAATTGACATGTGTGTGTGTGTGTGTGTGTGTGTGTGTGTGTGTGTGTGTGTGTGTGTGTGTGTATGTGTGTGTTTGCGTGTGTGTGTGTGTGTGTGTGTGTGTGTGTGTGTGTGTGTGTGTGTGTGTGTGTGTGGGGCAAGAATACTGGAATGGGCCAATGATGTTGTAATGTGTGTGAGTATGTGTTAGCCCTAAGTGTCTGGAGTATGTGTGTGTGTCTGCATGCACACAGTACCACCATCTGGCTGCCATATATGGGTATTTGTAGGACAGCCACAGACTGTACCTGTGAGGCTTTACAGATCACCATCTCTGGCCATGGATACGGTACCTGTGCCTGGCAGGGGTACTACTGATACTATCAGGCACTAAGCCAGACTGGGTACTATCCGCAGAGGTGGATGGATGTACACTGGACACCGGTCTCTGCTGGGACTGTTCAAAGCCACGTGCACGTGGTCTTCAAGGACATTCTATGGACAGCCCACCCCAACATTGCTGGGGCTGGTACTGGCACTACGGGAGTGGCTGTGGCTTGAGGGATGTCCGCGGCGACTGCCAGCTGCTGATGTTGCTGGCATACATCCACATCGACATCTCAACCATCCCGCACTGTCCTGACACATGATCATGACATGGCGGAGGATGTCTAATGTCTCTCCCCAACATCTATCAGTGACCTCAGTGTTATGTCGGATGACACCTGCTAGTTCACGGATACTGTCAATGACAGCGGTGTTATGGGCCCTCTGTGCCCTTAGTCCCTGTCTGGTGTACCGTTCCATATGTGCCTGTGCCTCCATGACAGTCTGGAACATGCGTGACATTGTCAGACCTGTGGCACATCTGCCAGTGGCATGATGAGCAGTAGTGCTCCTACGAGAACCCCTGGACATCTGCCTATGTGGTACCCTTCCAGACATCTGGGTATGGCTGCTGTGTTGGGATGTATGTGCCATGGATACCACACTGTCCTTGCCAATGCCAACAGTACACTGTCCCTCAGCTATGGGCATTGGTGATGGATGTATTGGCAGTATGACTGTATGCATGGATGGGGTGGACAGCTGTGTACTGTCGATTGGTGGCCCAACGTCAGACCCTGGCAAACACGCCTGTGCCTCAACACACCTATCTTCATTATCACTATGTGGCTCAGTGACATCAGTTTCCCTGCTGCAGTGAACTAGCCCTAACACATCACCTGTGGGAGGGAGTCAGTAAACACACTTTACGACCTGTACATGATGTCGGCACACATGAACACATGAACACATGCACACATGAACACATGAACACATGCACACATGCACACATGCACACAAATACACTCCTCACTACAGCAGATACCCACACATACCACCAGCAATCCAAAACATACTTAATAGTGGTTGAAGGTGGGTTACAGTATCACAAGGCAAACATGTCAGCATGCAGAAAGTCTGTTGCTCAAGACCATACAGTGTGAGTGTAGGCAGCCCGTGTTAATAACAGTATACATGGCTTTGATGCATGTGTGTTGTTGTTCAGTGATTGGCCTCACAGCCACTTGTTACATGGGTTTGCAAGGTGCCCAATAGGGAGCACTGACTAACATGAATGTGTTATGTGTTGAAGTGTGTCGCACAGCCCAATGATAGGCCTCTACCCCTCAGGTATATTATGTGTGCTGTGTGGATGACATGTGGGATACTGAAGTGTGACCTTCCAGCGGGCGTCTGGATACGCTATATGTAGCATGTTAAGGTGTACTGTGTATGACAAAGTTGTGTATGTTGTGTACATGTGTATCAACTATGTCTATCCAATGTCCAGTACGGTGTTGCCACAATTGTGTGTGATGCTCTGTGTATTGCATGTGATTGAGGCAGCTACTGTCATTACTGAGATGTGCATAGTCTCACAGCAAACATGCACAACATGCATTATGCATAGGTGTGTTACATGTACATGGCCCAAACCTCACCTATGACATGCACATTTCATTAGCAATATTCAAATTATAACACACTCACCAGCATCGACCGGCTGCCTTGCTGTCACACCAGAGGGACCTACAAGAATATGAGACAGTTTGTCAGTGGCCACAACTGTGCCATTGCTACTGTGAGTTTGCTAAACTACAGTAGTACAACAGTCAACAGTCACAGGCATACAGATTATATTCCAAATATCAGTACTGCACAACACTATGCAGCACAACTGCTAAACACACAGTACACATGTCACATATGCATAATCTACCAATACAGGTAACAGTAGTCTACAGATAGGTCATGTTACCTGTACGCTCCATGTCAACATGCTGGGTGGCTTCGGCCTCCATGATGACACATGTAAGTTGCTGTTCCTGTGGTTGGCCAGGAGCCACCATGCTTAGGAGCAGCTCCTCCACTCTGGTGAGGGAGGGATGAATGGCAACCCCACCACCTGTGGCAAGCTGTTGTCAACGGATATCAGACGCACGCCACCAGGCATGTCTAATTAAATCACTGCAGTGATGGCGTACCTGCTCATATGTCCAGTTATGCATGCCAATGTCATTTATCCGACGAATGAGATCTTGCCACAGTGCAGTCCGCTCATGCTGGTCCTGGCTGGTTGTAGAGAACAGCAGGGTGTAGTGCTGCACCAGGTTGTTGTGTATTTCGGCTTCCTCTGCAACTGTATAACACAGGTTTCTTTGGTGGGACATACCCCTGGAAGACAATTAAATAAGATGTGTGAGCAAGTCATGTGGCACACTTAACATCCTAAAGTACAGATATCAATTACCTGCCATATGTCGCATCTGATTTGTTGTCAGAGGATACACATGTTCAATACCACATATTAGTGCTCAGGCCAAAACTGGCTGACAGTGCCTGCCACGCTCTATATATCAAACCATGTTCTGCACAGCAGCAAAGAGAAGCCAGTATGTAAGACTATACAGCAATACATGGCACACTGTATGTGACACAATGCACCATCTAGCCACAAGAGGTATATATCAAGGTAATGCATAAAGAAAGATGTCATCCATTGCAATGAATGTAAAGTACAGTTACAGTATTACCAGTATACCACAGTAGTCTTTGATGCCAAACCCCTGCCTAACATATGTGCACAGTTGTTAATATAGGTGGCATACTGCTGTACTAGTCTATACATGTTGCTAGATATACACGTATAGCCTGTAACACAGATATGATTGAGGGCATGGTACAGGCATAATTACACACACATCAGACATACATACAACACACAAATGTATGCCAACCCAGATGAGCTTTACCTGTGTACCATACAGTACTGTGTGTCACTACTTACAAAACCTTATGCCTGAGGTATGTAATCTGTGAGGACTACAGGGAACACACACAACTGTGTTTCCAGGCAATGTGAACATACACCATACTGTACTGTTTAGGCCTACAGCTTCAGGTAGTACTACAGTTCATATGGGATTTGGATTCACCAGCAGTACCACTCACTAAGCATATATGTATTGCTTGAGCCTACAGTGGGACACCACAGTCGACAACAAGGGACTACGTTACACCGTATGCCATACTACTTTTTCTGCCTAGCAATAGCATACACATCTTTTGCTGGGATCACAGCTAGGACACAAACTACCATGACAGATACAATTTCACACTACGCTATCACACCTTTACAGACCTTGCACATATTCACCAACACATTCACCATCACACTCAGTCAAACTCACATAGCAATTATTGCACTAAGTACATGTGTGTGTGCATCGTGTCATGGGTAGGCAATACGCTATTGGCCCTAGGGCCTACAGCAGCCTAGCCATATGCCACCCTGGCCTTTGACACACATGTAATTTAATTTCACTTGCCCCTGTCAACCAGAGCCACAGAGGTGATTCCCGGGGTGCATTTCCTATCTCCCAAACAATCATCAGGAGTATTTATGACAACTGCTAATGAGGAGCTTTGTTTGCTATTGATAGGTGGTTTGTTCCAGAGTATGGCATGTCTCTGAGTTAGGAGTCTATCCCTCCAGCATGTGCTGTTTAGTGAGCTGACAAGGTTTAAGGCCCTAGACCGTGTATCTGGGAGGGATTGTAATATGTTTACGTGGAGGATGTCCAACAGCTATGGGTGTGACATAGCTCTGTATGGTAGGCAGAGGTCATCTCTGGGTAGGCGGTATGCAACAGAATGTAGCTGTGGTTTTGTGAGTCGGTCTGCATAGGGCATCTGTTTGAGGCTGGTATTACTCTTTGGAAGGTATGTCTGTGGCCTTTCCAGTTGCTGTAGTTGTCATGTGAGGTACATACCACATGGGGCATTGTACTCTCTAATTGGTTTTAAGTGTGATGAGTAGAGGGGAACACTGACCTATATTTCCCTAGATGATACACCTTTTGTGATGACGTGTACCACGTAGACAGAGTACATGACTAGTGTGGAACTGTGATTATCAAAGGGGAGGCTACTGTCCACCTGTGTCCCATGTTCCCGTATCACACCTTCAGTGTTAGGTAGGCTACCACCTATGTGGTAGTAAATGGGTACAGTGTTCTGGCAAGAAGGGATGGCACTGCAGTGTCAACACTGACCTTCAGTCCATACCTTGTTCGCCAGGCACCTGTCGCAGTAGGTATGCCCCATGTCTATTTCTCTCTCTCTCTCTCTCTCTATATATATATATATATATATATATATATATATATATATATATATATTTATTTATCTATCTATCTATATATATATATATATATATATATATATATATATATATATATATATACACATACATACACACATACATATAAACATCCATTGCTGTACAGATAGATGTACATATAGGCACATATACAGTCCACTATTCATGGTGGGAATATCAATTATGCGACAGTTGTGAGATATACAGTTATGTAATAATATTGCACAGTGTTGTGCAGACTGCATTGAAGGTGTCCTCAGCCCATGTAGCTTTAGCAACAACACTGCAAAACTGACAGAGCATACCCACAGCGTTTAACCACCACACATCATATACCAGCACTGCATGTTGATTTCTTTGCCACACACTACAACCTACATAGAAATATGCTACAAAAAAAAAAAAAAAAAAAAAAGAAGAAACGGAATACAGCGAAAGTAAGAGTAAAATTCCAAAATTTAATTCCAATGGTTTTGCACAAACGGATGAGCGCTTTCACTATAATAGCTTCTTCAGATCCTTCTACAAAAATCCCCACAAACCTGTTCTTCATATAAAGAACCCAATCAACCAATTAATAAAAAATCAAAATTTTAAAGGGCTCATCTACACTTAATCATTCAAAAATAAAAACATGTACAAGGCATATAAAAACATAGAAATATGCACATAACAACCTTCAACAATGTGTATATATATATATATATATATATATATATATATATATATATATATATATATATATATATATACACCCTTCACAAACAGTTGCAGTATGTCCCTTGCCCTATGCACATGTACAGATACATATAGATATGTACTGCTGCCACATATGGATGATTCACAGTTTGTAGAGTATTCTTCAAAAACATCTACTACATGCCAGCAAATACATATGTGTTACATACCTTTCCTTTGTATTTCTGTGTTCCGTCTGTTTTTAAAGGAAATCATTTTTTGTTTTTTTATTTATCTATTTATTTATTTTTTTGGTTTGTGTTTTCAATGTCTGTTGCTCTTGCCCTTTCTTTTTCTGTGTCTCTCTGTTTCTGTCTCTTTGTCTGTGTCTGTGTCTCTGTCTCTCTCTCTCTCTCTCTCTCTCTTGCTGCAATGAGATTATTGCATGTGTGGACAGCAAGTACAGCCTGCTTTTCAAGGTATCTGCACATGTGCATGTGATGGCCTCTGCACCAATTGGTGCCCACCATTTACTAATTGCATGCAGCCTGCTGTGCGGTAATTGCAGTACTCACTGTCATAATAGCCCACTGCTATAAAATGCTAAGTTAGGTAGGCGTAGCCCTTTCAGCTTTCCAAAGTGGGGCCCATGCTTGTTTGCTGTGGACACCGTTGTCAGTCAGAAGGTTGGTATACTTCTTATATCTGAAGCTAGGGTTGTAGCCAGTGATTTGCATGTTGTACTCAAACCTGAATGTTACTGCTTCTAGTACACAGTTGTCAGTGTAGAATTTTACTAACTCCTCCAAATGCTTACACAAGATACATGGGAGTATGTACATTATTTTCTAATTAGACAATTAACTGTCATACTAAAGTAGTTATTGCAATGTGTTCGTCTGGCACATGAACTGTTTGTGAACTACTATACTGTAAATATTAAATAACTCACTTCTGAACAGTTTGTTGTTTATTTGTGTTGACATTAGCACAGGCTGCGCAAGACAACTGGACAAATTTCAGTACTGAGTATGCCTACCTACATCCTTGATAGAGCCTGAATACACAGTTATATTGTTCTTTTGGGTAGGGGTGCAGAAGTACAGACAGCATTATATATTATTGTGTGATGTTTATCTTGCTGAACATACAGGGTTGCTATGTACCTGTTAGTCTAACAAGGCAAGTAGTCTGTCTGTGTATCTCCCACCTGTGGACATATCCACACCGGTCTTTTCTGCACTGGAACAATGGCATTGTCACAGTTGGTTGCTACCAGTACATGGCTACATCCTTTGATATTTCTGTATTGTAGTCCTACATAAGGGTATGCTTGGGGGACTCGTTCCACAGCTATTTGCAGAGTGTGTAACAGCAGAAAAGCTGAAATGCCTGTGTGTTTCTACCTCTGCCAGGCCTCTGATACACTCAGGTATATATTTGAACAGCCTCAGGGAAAGGTACATATAAGCGAGGTACACCTGTAATATATTACAGACATTAAGTTGAGACTGTGAGAGAATCTGAGCATATGTATTAATACACCTTTTCTGACGTGCATGCAGTGTGTACTCTTACTTATTGACATTATTCATTAAGTGTAATTCCCCACTTTCCGGCCTAATGTCAGTACTGTTCAGAGGAATTCTGAGGGACACAGCTAGCATTTGTTTATGAATCAGGGACATCCCTGAAAAGCAGTCACAGTTGGGAAGTATGGCCTCTGCCCTATTCAAATATGCCAGTGTTTATCCTGCTCTGATACTGTGTGGGGTTTGTAAAGTGCTACTGTAACTTTATTTCCTGATAGAATGTCTGGTTCTCTTTTCACAGTCATGTCATGTCATGCAATCCCACAACAACTGCTGGTAAAGATCCACAGAACAAGATTTGTGTTATGGCATTCCTATTTCCCCTTTACATTCACTCATTGTAATGTATGATATATTTATTTCAGCACCAACTTGTTGTATATCTACTGTGGCTTAGTGGTACTTCATGCAGTGTAGTGTGTCCAGGGTTCGAGACTGACAGAGGTGTTTTATTTTGCTGCTCAGCAGAACAAGGGCCCTGCCATGCAGAGTGACTAAGGCACTTTTAAGCAGTTGTAAGCAGGTTTGCGCGGGTTTGCTCGACGCTTAGCAATACATAGCTAAGTGCACACATGCGCACACTCGCTCAAACCCACTAACTACTGCTTAAAAGTACTTACTCCCGCTAACCCCCGCACTAATTTATTTGAAAGAAAAGAAAATGGGGAGATAGGAAAGTGGTGAAAAAGGGGGCACAAAGAGGGAAAGACAGTAGCGAAACCAGCTCAGGATGTGCAGGAAGGGTGTAGGGAAGGTCCATAGCTGCCCATTTCTTTACCAGCAACAGCTGTGCATATGTTAGAAATTTAGAGTGAGATTTGGAACCTTCCACCCCTGAGAAAGGGGTGAGGACAACAAAGTATGTTGTACTGCCAATTATAATTATCAGTTTACATGTCCAGCGGACATGTGTGCGAAATGGGCAGCTATGTATGGGTTGCAATTTTTTTGTGGGTACAGATTTTTTTTTTTCAGGTGAGAGTGGAATGTGAGGTAGAGGAAGTAGGTATATTTGAGGAGGTAGGTTGGGGAGGTAAACAGACAAGACAAACAAGACGCATACAGGGGCAGAATATGACACATGGGGAGGGTGAACACAATTGATGGGAACGGATGTTTGGAAATCGCAAGCCCATGAGCCCACAGATGGTAACAGTGGAACTGAGATCCCCACCCATGGGCAGTCACCACTGCACCTTCACAGCCCTGGGGGTGGCTGTGCTGGAGGCTGCATAGGAGGGGCAGGCTCACCCGTGAGTCACGCCACTCTTGCCTTGAGCTGGCGTAGGGGATCAGCGAATGAACGCTGGATCTCCCTATGCACCACAGCCCTGACCCTTCGGAGGGTGACAGGTGGCCCTTCTCTGCCCACGCTTGCACGGGGGGGGTGAGCCCCATCCCCTGCAGCACTTCCACCCGAAGGTGGCACAAGACCAATGGAGGAAGGGAGCCCGGGCTGGGCACTGGACCTGCTGGTGCCAGGTGCAATCGCCAGCTGAGAAGGGACAGGTGGGTCTGCTGGGACCAGCCTTCCCATACGTTCTGTGTTTAGGTGTGTTTAATTACAACATAGACAACAGCATTCCAAATTAGTTCTAACAGCATGCAGTAATATTCCCATTAACCCAACACACCAGGGTTCCAACAGCTGAACAGCAAGCATAACACATGCATATATTGTACGACAGTGGACATTTCAACAGCATGCAGGGATGATTGGTGGCAACAGGCCACCAAGATTGTGGTGATTGAACAGGGTGCATGCAGCACAGTAAATGCAGATATTTATAGAACAATAGGACATATGTCCCAACAAATGTTTTGAGATTACACATACCCATTGAGGTGTGAAATTGCATTGTTTATGCACATACAGTAGGGTGTAAAAAGATACCTCCATTAACATCTTATAAGTACTTATAGTTTACACTACATTCCTATTGACTGCAGGTATATATCCCCTACATATATTATTACACTAGGCAACGTGCATTAGGTTGTGTGATGGGTTTGGCTAGTTCATTTTATACCTGACCGATATCTGACATACTAACTGTCCAAGATGCAGATGTTACTGCTACATAGTTATATATTTTATTTATATTTATATATCTACATATCTGGAAGTGTTCACATGACATTTTCGGTTATATTTCTACAGAACCCTACATTTCAAGTAGCACACTCACTTTTCTGGGGAACACATTAACAAGCTACTCGTGTGCCAGATCTACCTATGCATGCCAGCCATTAACCAACTGTTGAGGACTGTATATACGCTTCACAGCTACTGCCACTTCCTTCATCCACTTTATATGGGACTGCCCAACTGTGGGTTGACAGCGCTTAATACAACAGTACTATTTATATAATGCAAGGGTACAACTACATTTCAAAGTAAGTGACACCGACACACTCCAAGTACTATACTTTTATTAATTACATTACACACTTTTCTAGAGGCTCTCTCATTTATTTGATATTACAGTGCATGCAGAAGACTTTTTCAAGACATATTATACCTTTATTAATAGGTTGCAACACTCTTTTTCAGGCTCTCTCACCTATTTTATACAACAATACATGCAGAATAATTACTAACCTCCCTGGTGGTGCAGCCTTAGCAGCCTATCTGCATAGGCTTGCTGATTCGCAGCACAGACACCTGCAGCTGTGAAGTAAATGAAGGGATATTGAAACATACCTATCCATTATATAGACTACATTAGCATGTCTTACATACTTTATTCCATGGCTACCTACTCAATAGTGGGGCATCTTGCTTGTCACGGGCCTCCTGTATCCATTGGTTCAGTAGGTCCTGCTTCTGTCTCTTCAGGTCTGCATGGTGGTGAAGGACCTGCTCACCAGTCCGAGGGATGCCTGTGGAACTGGTGAGATCATGAGCTAACCAGTTCCAAGCCTCTGCTTTGTACTCCATCCTTTGGAACTGGCCCTGCAGGAGTCTTGACTCATGATGGTGGACAAGGATCCAAACCATGTATTTTGACTCCTCGATGCCCCAGCGTTGCGCTCGAAAGCATGTACCCTCTCCAGCACCAGCCATTCTGACTGCAGATGGGAGCTACAATCAATTATGGCGAGTATTCCTGCCTATGGAGCTTAAATATGCTGCATTTCCCACACTTATTTGTGATTGGCCATTTTTGAAAATTCTCGGCTGACTGCAGACCTGCTTAGCAATGGTTAATCTTCCATTTATAAGTATATGTATGTTAACAGTGCATGCTTATCCTAAGCTGTCATGGCTTAGTGGTTCAGTACTTTGATTATGGTGCACAGTGTCCTGGGTTCAAACCTTGTCATTGCTTTTTATTTTACTACTGTCCAGACAGGCTAGGGGGTGTGGCTGTGTTTAGGCCACTTTGCACTACATTGCTCCACATTGCCCAATGGTGTGCTGGTTAGCACGGTGCGCAGCTCCACGCAAACGTATTGTGCTAGGTAAAGCACTGCTTAGCTATAGGCAATAATATTGCTCTAGGTAAAACCCTGCTTATCTATGGGTAATTATATTGCGCTAGGTAAAACCCTGCTTAGCTATGGGCAATTTTATTGTGCTAGTTAAAACGCTGCTTAGCCATGGGCAATTATATTGCCCTAGGTAAAACGCTGCTTAGCTATGGGCAATTATATGTCAACATCCTCAATGCTGCTCATCTTTTTATCTTTATATGTATACATTTTGTTCATTAATACATAGGCCATTTCAATGCTTTTTACTAAAATTTCATTCATATATGTCAGGAATTATTTTATATACTAATTTAAAACATAAAATAGACAAGGGAGTGGTGGGACTAGAACCGGGAATGCCTCTTCTTTGTGCGAACACTCTACCACTATGCCATTGCTATTTGGCTTGATTTCCATAAACATTTCTTATTATGCTCTTTGATGTCGACATTGCTAACTGCAGCTAAGCAATAGGCACACCCGCGCACACACGCGTAAATACAGCAGCTATACCGGGAATTATAAAAAAAAAATTAGTTTACATTTTACATTTACAAAGGGGTTTAGTATGTGGGGATGTGTACTGTTTGCTATGTGTGCATTTCAGTGGACTCGCTCCTTGCATTTCTCATTTTCACTTTATATGGTTGCAGGGGTGTGGATATTTGGACTGCTCGGCAGTCCGACACGCCCCCTGCAGTCTTACACGCTCCGTGTAAGCCTTCCAGTTGAGTCAGCGTCCTCATGCATATGCATGACGCGCTGACATCATAGTCTTAAATGGCAGTCTCTGAGTAAGACTTGGTTAGTCTTACTTGGAGGATTACTGAATCCCACCCGTAGTGTTTTAGCCTTGTAATAAGTCAAACTTCTATAGTCAATACCGACCACGGTATATGTACAGCATTCTGCCACTGACACACTTACTCACTAATCCTGTGGATAAATAAAAATAATGTATTTGACAAGATAACCTAAGGCTTAATGTGCTGGCATGAATTAATTCAGTCTGACATATTCTTTCTAATCATTGGTTATAAATTTACAATATGTACTTTTCTATTTATTGACTGGCAGCTTGCAAAATACAGTTTTGACGAAAAAAGAAGTGGTTGAAACTGCACTCAGTCAATGAGCAGATATTGTTTTATATGGTGCAGCAATGTAACTAAAACTCAACATTTAGGTGGTGCACCCCTACCATTTTCAGCTCTAGGGTGTTGTACATAGAAGGTAATAAGAAATTCCACTTGCAGTGACTCTTTTTAAGAAATAAGGTTTGGGAGCAGACCGTTTTGTCCTGGGAAAACTTTAAGTGGGGTTAGGTAAATAGAGTAGCAGGAATTAAGAGGAGAAGGGGAGGATAGGGTTAAATGGGATGGTGGGATGTTTGGGAGGAAATGAGGTAAGGGTAGGGAGGTGCTTAAGGAGTTTTAGGCAAATGTAACTGGGGTAGGAGTCACATTTTGGTGTGAACTTGCTAGACAGCAGGTTTATGTCCGAGACAACCTGTAGGCACACTGGTGTCAGATTTTGGTTTAACAGAAGCAGGTGGAGATGTTGGAGGTGAGTAAGGGTGAATAAATCTTTTTTTTTTCCCTCAGTGGCATTGGTTGTTGCAGGGTCAGGAGGGAGTTTAGGCATTTTAGTTTGGTAGGTCTGAGTCATATTGAGCCTGCTTTGTGACTGTAGTTGGTGGAGCTGGACCATGTATGGATTTTTGCTAAGGGTCAAAATTTTGCCTCCTAATGGCAGTCCCTTTTTCAGTGGTTGAGGCTGTGGTGGCTTGGGCTGGAGCATGCCTCTGGGATGTGCAGATTGTCACTTTGGGTCCACATGTTACCTCATGCTTCTAGTCTGTTATCATGGTTGTGGATTCTGGCATGTTGCTAAAAAAAAAAAAAAAAAAAAAAAATTGGTTTGCAGTGGTGCCCTGCAAGAGATTCATGATAATTTGGGGTTTGCTGTTTCGGTAACTTATTAGGTTTGTTGTTTGGAATTGTGGTGAGGTTTTTGGCTTGGCAGGTGGGTTGTGTTGCTGTCATTGTGGGGAGAGCAGGGGGCAGTCGGTGTGGTGAGGGGGACCGGGTTGGTGCCTTGCGGAGATCAGGCTACTTTTGTTTCAGGTAAAGTGGCAGGATCAACAGATTCATCTGTCATCCGGATGTCTGACATGTCTTTCTGTGTCCTGTGCCACTGTGAAGGAGAAGTGCTATGCTGCCTGTGATGGGTGGGAGCATGGCCATCTTGTCCATGCTGCCAGCAATGGGTTCCAATCAGGTAAGCTGTGAGTGGCTTTTTGCGGGCAGTGTGTGAAGAGGAGTGACAGCTGCCACAGTGCAGGTGCAGTGCGGCACTAATTGTGAAGTTTGTGGGTGCTATGAATGAGTGCTTGTTCATCTATGGAAAGTAGAGATTACTAAAATCTTGAGTTGCACAATGGCAGGGTTGAGTCGGTTGAACAGCTATAGTCATTGGGGCTTTTCCGTTTAGTTTCAGCATCATTATCAGCAGCTAGGGAGTTCACAGGCTTCCAGCATACAGGGGCACACTGAGCAGGTGTGTTGTGGTTTGAAGGATTAGGCATAGGCTGACTGCTCAAAATGAAAAAGACAGACAAGCATATTAAAAAAAAAAAAATGGATAGAAACACTTTGCCTCTGTTAACTCTGGATTTTGTCTCACTTTTTGTGGTTAAGTACAATAGTTGACTTTTGCCACATTATCTATGCAGGGCACAGTATTAATCAAGTCGGTTGTTATTTGCGGGAACAAATGCGTTGGGTATGGCATAGCTTTCAAGTATCATGTAGGGAATGACACTTCTTGTGTAGTGTCTTCCAGTTTTGTATGTCTGATGATTGTGGTTAAAGAAGTTTGAATGTTTATGTTTAGAAGGTGATTTAGGAATGCATAGGGTATATTATTGGTTTTTGAGCCTTAACTGAAGTGAAAAATAGAGAAGTTTTCCAACTTCAGATATATGTTACATCGATAGCTCTGTGTTTCTAGTCTATTTTCCATCCATGGGTGTTGCTGACTCATTGGGTTGTGTGCTTCCTTGAGAGTTTTTCTGTGGAGTGGGGATGGGGCTTTAGTTGGTCAGTTTGAGTTTAGTTTGCAGACAGGTACAGGGGAGTAGTTCATTAAGAAGCTGGTTGGGGGTCATTTTAATGGCCTGAAAGGTGGAATTGTATGCTTCTTCTCAGCTGTAAAGATTTGGTGGAATGACTAGCTTTGTGCCTTCTAATTTGAGCAATTAAAAATGTACTAGGAGCTGTTCTAACTGGGATTTGGGTTTTCATTGGCGCATTTCCCTCATATGCATTGGCTGGAGGCTTTTTGCGGGCTGCGAGTGATGTAAAGTTATGATTGTCACAGCTGGGAGGGTATCATGGAGGGGACCCTCAGTGCATTGTGCTATTTACTTTATATTATCCTCAGTTAATTTGGGAGGGGTGACGCTAAGAAATGAGGAGTTTTAGTCAGCATACTGTCTCTTTATTTGCTGATTGTACAGGAATTTGCTATTTACAGTCACAGCTGGTAGGTGCCAGTGCAGTTTTGTTTCTTTTGTGGATTGCTCGGTAGAGCTATATATATATATATATATATATATATAT
This sequence comes from Protopterus annectens, assembly GCF_019279795.1. Taxonomy (NCBI): domain Eukaryota; kingdom Metazoa; phylum Chordata; order Ceratodontiformes; family Protopteridae; genus Protopterus; species Protopterus annectens. The sequence continues at coordinate 2,478,258 of NC_056742.1, read as the reverse complement.
ATATATATATATATATATATATATATATATATATATCTATATATCATGTGGGTAAGTGACATATATTCATATTTGGTGTATGAGCTTTGTTTTCTGAGACCAGTTACATTTTGGTAGATATTAAGTCGAGTTCTTACTGGTAGGGATATTATGTATAAGGGCAACAGTTTCGACATTTGGGTTTACTGAGGTAGTTTGCAGTATGTATGCCAGGCTGAAGGGCACAAAGGTCACTTCTACTATTAATCGCTAAAATAATACTACCAATTGTTTAATACAAAAGGATTGACTGTACATTTTACCTCTACCGAGTTTGTGGGGAAGGGGCTTATAGCTGAATGGCTTAGTGAGCTAATGCACTATACAGTAGTTTACATGGCTCTGGGTTCAATACTTGGCAAGGTGTGTATTTTGCAGTGGATTGTAATTTGCAGTGTCGTTATATTTAAAAATGTTCAGTTCTGAGGGAAGATCATTGAAGGAAAGGTGGCTAGTTTAGAGCAGTGGCTAGTACTATGCAATCTGTTCCTGCTATGTGCACAAGACCAAAGAGGGTGGGCAATGGCTGGACATAGCCAAATGGGATTTTGCTACCTGGTGGGGTGATAAGGTTGGGAATAGGGTTTGGTGTTTGGATGGAGACTGGTGTGTTGGCTAGCAGTTTTCCTGCCGCTTGTTGTCTGGTTGGTTTCTGGCTCTGAGTGCTGCATTTGGGGACAGGAACACACCTTGACATCCTGATTGTAGTCTTCTAGCCTTGCTTGGTTCTGCATCGTAACAACCTCCAGCAACTGAGTGGGTGTTTCATTGTCGGAATCTTGGGGTCATTGTTGCTTTTTAATCAGATTTTGGTAGGAAATACAAGAAAAAGAAAAATAATCTGATTCCACACAGCAGTGAAAATCAATATGTCCTTTATTGTAATAGGTAAGCGCTTTCTCGGAATAACATCCGCTTCATCAGACTAACAAAGATAGAATAGCAGTTACATTTTTAAACACTAAAACATCCAATCAAAAATCAGATAAAATGTGCATCATAGCTAAAAGGGTTTCAGGGAAACTCTGTTGTTTAAACCAGGAGGTTTATCAGCTTGAAAGCGCAAAATCCATTTCTGTTCACTAGATTCTGTTCTATTATTTATGTCACCTCCTCTCTTGGTACTATGTAGAATCTCTAGTACCATAAAGCTAAATTTATGTTCTTTACCCTCTTTAGCTACATGTACCCTTCCTTAAAGCACGGCCAATAAAGCATTGATCTATCTTTTAATATTTTATCATATATGTTTCAATAGTCCATTTTTTATTATTTTTTACTATAGTATTTGTTACCAGTTTTAAGTACAAATTGTTCATTTACTCTGTTTTATTCAATTTTTTAATGATCTATATATTCTACGGATGTATTTTATCACATGGCTTTTAGCTACGATGCACATTTTATCTGATTTTTGATTGGATGTTTTAGTGTTTAAAAATGTAACTGCTATTCCATCTTTGTTGGTCTGATGAAGTGGATGTTATTCCGAGAAAGCGATTAACTACTACAATAAAGGACATATTGATTTTCATTGCTGTGTGGAACCAGATTATTTTTCTTTTTCTTGTATTCTCTGTTTTTTTGCATCTGATTCCTTATTTGGTTCAAGGACTGTTTTCGTTTGGTAGGAAATAAGTTATGGACCAGGTAGCAACAATGGTAAGTTATGGATCAGGTAACAAGGGTAAGTTTGTGGACCAGGTAACAATGTTAAATAACTACAAACTGTTCACTTTACTAACTTGGTAAAAAACAACAAAAAAGCAAGTTAGCTGCTTTACACTTCACAAAGACCAATTTATTGTAAGCTCTTTCATTGAGGCAAATGCCCAACTTCATCAGACAACTCAACAGCCATAAAAACCTCCATTTTACGCTCACATTCAACATAAATAAACAATTAAACAGTTAAATCCTTGATTGAACCATTAGTTAAAACTACTTCATTTTTAAAGTGCCCTTGCTTCCTGACTTACAATTTATTGCAATGCCTTAGAAGCTAAGGCAACAGTATAAAAAACTTGTTTTTACATGTTATTAAAAACCCCTAATAAATTTTATAAATTCATAAAATACTTACTATTACAAAAACTTTTTGTTTGTATTTATATTCAATCTAAATATTAAAAAATCAGACATAATGGTAGGCACCTCTAAAGGACCCTAACTATCTTTCATTATATAAATACCATATAAATCCATGACTTGCATAAATAATTAAATATCTAAAAAATATATGTAAAAAATGTAAGTTAGATATGATAAACATCAGTTTGTGTATAAATATAACCTATACTAATCTAATAAACTTAATAGCGAAAGTATTAGATTAAAAACATATTCTTTAAGTTAACATTTTATCTAGAAAGTGCTTTTAACTTCAATATACATTTTATAGAAGCATATTCATTCAGCCCAGGGGGTGTATGTTCAAGCATTTTATTAATATACATATCTTGATTCATAAACACCAACCCTCCTACCTTGTCCAGTTTCATAGTCCTAATGTGACGCAATCTTAACAACTGCAAAAAGTCAAGTTCTTCTTGTGTAAAATTTCTTTGTGTTTTATGTTTATACAGTGATATACTATTTTTGCTGTCAAACATAGCCCTAAAATCCATTTCACAAACACGTTCAAAAAAGCAAGAGACTCATGGAGGGGTGGGTTAAATTAAACTTGAAAAACTAAAACTACTATTCAGTGAAGAATCGGGCCCCATCAAAGCTGTTAGATTCAATTTCCTTACAAACAGTTTAAGGTCCACAATAGTCTTTGCAAGATCAGCTTTTCTATCAGGCACAAAGGTAAGCCACTTAGCAAAAGTATCCACCATATTTACATCAATGTCCAGAACAGTGTAATTAAATATTTTAAAATCTTGCAAAGAACTCACATGTATCTTCAAACTTTGTTCTTCCCTTGTCATCTTTTGCTATAATTCTGGCATCTCCATTGCGTTCCCCAGTTCCTGTTGTTGCTCCTCCACTGGTCTTGTTGGTTCTGCTGGTGTCCCCGAAAATCCTGATTATTTCTGTTGTTACCATCATTCCCTTGGTCATTACCTTGCATCCTTGCTTGTTGCTGGCTGTCATCTCTTATTCTTTTGCTTCGGCGCAAAGTTGTAGTTTGTGGTAATTCTGGCATCTCCATTTCGTTCCCCAGTTCCTGTTGTTGCTCCTCCACTGGCCTTGTTGGTTCTGCTGGCATCCCCGAAAATCCTGATTATTTATGTTGTTACCATCATTCCCTTGGTCATTACCTTGCATCCTTGCTCGTTGCTGGTTGCCATCTCTTATTCTTTCGCTTCGGCGCAAAGTTGTTGTTTGTGGTTGGTCATTTAAATCACCTTGTGTCACTTCAAGCTCCTCCCCTTTAGCTCTATTGTCCAATATGTGTTTTTGTTCCCCCTCGGTTAAACTACTGATTGGTTTATTCGCATCAGGGGGTGGGGGCTAAGCTATTCCTTTGGAATATTCATTGATGTCACGGAAAATTTTCTTCTTTTTATCTCTATTGCTTTATTTATACTAGAATCAATGCTAGTATAAATACGAGCATAGTCATATTTATAGCATACAAACTCTGGGTTAGTAGTAATATTATGCTCTAAAAATTCAAGTTTGGTTTTTAGTGCATCAATTTGAACTGTATATTGTTTAATTAACAGCTCTAAAAACTCAAATCCATGGCTATCAAAAAGCTGAATCAAGTCACAGTGAGCAGGAGATTTATTTATAAGGCCAACTGGATAACGCCATTGGCACAACCCTTTAGGGACAATACGCTTGATGATACATTCATGGAAGTATAATACTTCCAGTTGCAATTTCCGACACCTGAACAATTTTGTGTCAAATTCTGTCAGTTGAGTTAATATAGACAACTCTGTAGATCTGCTAGCATTACCATTAGAACTTGTTATAATCGTAAAAATGAGGTAGTTTTTAAATTTTCCCCCATAGTAGGCACTGTGTTAGAAGCATTGTTAGTCCGTTGTTCATTTAAACTAGGAGTCATTAAAAGGTACCATACCTAACTCCATAGCAATTTGTGTACTATTTCCAGGTGAAGAATGGCTCGGTCCAGGATTCAAAGAGCCACTAGAAACATTCGCATATGTTAAACCTTGTCCGCTTGCTCCCAGATTTTTAGATGTCTTACAGGAAGTTTGAAATCTTCCATAACTCCTTTCCTCAATTTTCTTAGACAGTACATCCACTCAGTTAAGCAGTTGCTGTACTAAAATAGTAAGGTTCCTCACGGCATTCGCTTCAGAGGTACCATTGATTGAAGTAGTAACATATTGAGAAAATAAAGAGTGTGAAGTACTTTCAGCTTTGCTTGCCATTACAAACAGCTACAAACTGTTCACTTTACTAACTTGGTAAAAAACAACAAAAAAGCAAGTTAGTTGCTTTAAACTTCACAAAGACCAATTTATTGTAAGTGCTTTCGTCGAGGCAAATGCCCCAACTTCATCAGACAACTCAACAGCCATAAAAACCTCCATTTTATACTCACATTCAACATAATTAAACAATTAAACAGGTAAATCCTTGATTGAACCATTAGTTAAAACTACTTCATATTTAAAGTGCCCTTGCTTCCTGACTTACAATTTATTGCAATGCTTTAGAAGCTATGGCAACAGTATAAAAAACTTGTTTTTACATGTTATTAAAACCATAATAAATATTATAAAATCATAAAATATTTACTATTACAAAAACTTTTTGTTTGTATTTATATTCAATCTAAATATCGAAAATTCAGAAAAATCAGACAAAATGATAGGCACCTCTAAAGGACCCTAACTATCTTTCATTATATAAATACCATATAAATCCATAACTTGCATAAAATAATTAAATATGTAAAAAAATGTATGTAAAAAATGTAAGTTAGATACAATAAACATCAGTTTGTGTATAAATATAACCTATACTAATCTAATAAACTTAATAGCGAAAGTATTAGATTAAAAACATATTCTTTAAGTTAACATTTTATCTAGAAAGTGCTTTTAACTTCAATATACATTTTATAGAAGCATATTCATTCAGCCCAGGGGGTGTATGTTCAAGCATTTTATTAATATACATGTCTTGATTCATAAACACCAACCGTCCTACCTTGTCCGGTTTCATAGCCCTAATGTGATGCAATCTTAACAACTGCAAAAAGTCAAGTTCTTCTTGTGTAAAATTTCTTTGTGTTTTATGTTTATACAGTGATATACTATTTTTGCTGTCAAACATAGCCCTTAAATCCATTTCACAAACACGTTCAAAAAAGCAAGAGACTCATGGAGGGATGGGTTAAATTAAACTTGAAAAACTAAAACTACTATTCAGTGAAGAATCGGGCCCCATCAAAGCTGTTAGATTCAATTTCCTTACAAACAGTTTAAGGTCCACAATAGTCTTTGCAAGATCAGCTTTTCTATCAGGCACAAAGGTAAGCCACTTAGCAAAAGTATCCACCATATTTACATCAATGTCCAGAACAGTGTAATTAAATATTTTAAAATCTTGCAAAGAACTCACATGTATCTTCAAACTTTGTTCTTCCCTTGTCATCTTTTGCTATAATTCTGGCATCTCCATTGCGTTCCCCAGTTCCTGTTGTTGCTCCTCCACTGGTCTTGTTGGTTCTGCTGGTGTCCCCGAAAATCCTGATTATTTCTGTTGTTACCATCATTCCCTTGGTCATTACCTTGCATCCTTGCTTGTTGCTGGCTGTCATCTCTTATTCTTTTGCTTCGGCGCAAAGTTGTAGTTTGTGGTAATTCTGGCATCTCCATTTCGTTCCCCAGTTCCTGTTGTTGCTCCTCCACTGGCCTTGTTGGTTCTGCTGGCATCCCCGAAAATCCTGATTATTTATGTTGTTACCATCATTCCCTTGGTCATTACATTGCGTAGTTACTCGTTGCTAGTTGCCATCTCTTATTCTTTTCCTTCGCGCAAAATTGTTGTTTGTGGTTGGTCCTTTAAATCACCTCGTATGACTTCAAGCTCCTCCCCATTAGCTCCATTGTCCAATGTGTGACGTTCCCCCTCGGTCAAACTACTGATTGGTTTATTCGCATCAGGGGGTGGGGGTAAGCTATTCCTTTAGAATATTCATTGAGGTCACGGAAAATTTTTCTCTATTTTATATCTATTGCTTTATTTATACTAGAATCAATGCTAGTATAAATACGAGCATAGTCATATTTATAGCATACAAACTCTGGGTTAGTAGTAATATTATGCTCTAAAAATTCAAGTTTGGTTTTTAGTGCATCAATTTGAACTGTATATTGTTTAATTAACAGCTCTAAAAACTCAAATCCATGGCTATCAAAAAGCTGAATCAAGTCACAGTGAGCAGGAGATTTATTTATAAGGCCAACTGGATAACGCCATTGGCACAACCCTTTAGGGACAATACGCTTGATGATACATTCATGGAAGTATAATACTTCCAGTTGCAATTTCCGACACCTGAACAATTTTGTGTCAAATTCTGTCAGTTGAGTTAATATAGACAACTCTGTAGATCTGCTAGCATTACCATTAGAACTTGTTATAATCGTAAAAATGAGGTAGTTTTTAAATTTTCCCCCATAGTAGGCACTGTGTTAGAAGCATTGTTAGTCCGTTGTTCATTTAAACTAGGAGTCATTAGAAGGTACCATACCTAACTCCATAGCAATTTGTGTACTATTTCCAGGTGAAGAACGGCTCGGCCCAGGATTCAAAGAGCCACTAGAAACATTTGCATATGTTAAACCTTGCCCACTTGCTCCCAGATTTTTAGGTGTCTTACAGGAAGTTTGAAATCTTCCATAACTCCTTTCCTCAATATTCCTAGATAGTACATCCACTCGGTTAAGCAGTTGCTGTACTAAAATAGTAAGGTTCCTCACGGCATTCGCTTCAGAGGTACCATTGATTGAAGTAGTAACATATTGAGAAAATAAAGAGTGTGAAGTACTTTCAGCCTCGCTTGCCATTACAAACAGCTACAAACTGTTCACTTTACTAACTTTGTAAAAAACAACAAAAAAGCAAGTTAGTTGCTTTAAACTTCACAAAGACCAATTTATTGTAAGTGCTTTCGTCGAGGCAAATGCCCCAACTTCATCAGACAACTCAACAGCCATAAAAACCTCCATTTTATACTCACATTCAACATAATTAAACAATTAAACAGGTAAATCCTTGATTGAACCATTAGTTAAAACTACTTCATATTTAAAGTGCCCTTGCTTCCTGACTTACAATTTATTGCAATGCTTTAGAAGCTATGGCAACAGTATAAAAAACTTGTTTTTACATGTTATTAAAAAACCATAATAAATATTATAAAATCATAAAATATTTACTATTACAAAAACTTTTTGTTTGTATTTATATTCAATCTAAATATCGAAAATTCAGAAAAATCAGACAAAATGATAGGCACCTCTAAAGGACCCTAACTATCTTTCATTATATAAATACCATATAAATCCATAACTTGCATAAAATAATTAAATATGTAAAAAAATGTATGTAAAAAATGTAAGTTAGATACAATAAACATCAGTTTGTGTATAAATATAACCTATACTAATCTAATAAACTTAATAGCGAAAGTATTAGATTAAAAACATATTCTTTAAGTTAACATTTTATCTAGAAAGTGCTTTTAACTTCAATATACATTTTATAGAAGCATATTCATTCAGCACAGGGGGTGTATGTGCTGATGTCCGAATTTGCCACATAAGTTCACATTCCTCTAATCTTAATTCCCATGGTCCCCCTCTTAGATTAGGTTCAACTTTCTGAATTACTGTAAAGGCAAACTTATTTATTTATTTATTTATTTATTTATCTATTTATTTATTTATTTACATTTGTTGACCGGGATTGTCCGACTGGACGTAGGTCCATTTTCAGCAGAGGTCTGGGGAGAAAAGCTCCACAGTTAAAATAAACAGACAGTAGTTACATTGGATTACATAGCGATTAACAATTTAACATAGCAATTAATTGCAAACATATTTACAGATGAAGAACATAGTACATCAGTAGACAACTAGAATCTTTATCTGTGAAGTACATAACAGACATTAACAAATGTTACAATAAGAAGCTCCTGTTGTATAATAAGTACTAGGCTTATGAGCATCTGAGCTTGCTATAATCAAGGTAGTTAGTGGGGTGGACCAACTTATGTGTTGGATTCTTGGCTATGTGCTTAGCCAGGGCGTTTGTCAGAATTCCCTTTTGAATATTATATTGGTGCTCATAAATTCTTTGCTTCAGCTTTCTTTCTGTTTTGTCTATATAAAATGATGGGCAAAATTCACATAATGCCACATATACTACTCCCTGGGAATCACAAGTATACTTTCCTCTTATTACATATTGTCTATCTCTAATGGTATACTGTTTTCCTAGAAGAACTTGACTTTTTGCAGTTGTTAAGATTGTGTCACATTAGGGCTATGAAACCGGACAAGGGAGGAGGGTTACGTTTATGAATCAACATATGTATATTAATAAAATGCTTGAACATTTAAGAAGTGAAACTTATGAACATGTCAGCTTAAATGAACTTAATGGGGTATATAAAAGAACTCACAATGTTCTAAATGATCTGTTTTTGGAAGCAAGTATTACTATCGACATCCTAAAATATTTAAATATGCCAACACCAGTTATACCAACTCTATTTGGGTCTCCTAAGATACATAAAAATTTAAATCATCCACCTCTCAGGCCCATAGTAGATGGGAGGGGGTCGATTACATACACATATGCAAAATACATAGACAACAAATTGAAGCCCTATCTAAGAAGTGAAACACAAATTTGTTCTGATTAAAGGGGATTTTTAGAAGGCATTAATAATTTAGAATATAATAATGAGTTTGCCTTCTTAACTGTGGATATAAAGTACCTCTATACCGTAATTCCACAAACGCTTGGAATACAATGGGTTAGGGAGTTCCTACATTTAAAAGGAGCTGGAAATTTGGACATCTATGTGATTGAAACATTACTAGAACTAGTGTTATCAAATAATTTCATGTACTTTAATGGAGACCTTTATTTGCAGAAAACAGGGGTGGCCATGGGCTCACTCTGTGGCAGCAGTTTTGCCAATTGCATAATGGCATTTTGGGAAAGGCATTTCCTTTTTAGTAATAACATCTACAAGGATAATGTAGCATGGTACACAAGGTACCAAGACAACATGTTTTTTGTGTGGAAGGGCCAAACAAGCATGGTAGATGAATTTATTACAAAAATAACTGAGTTTACCAACTTCTTAGAATTCACATACCAGGTGGAAATGGATTCTATCAGTTTTTTAGACATTCGGATAACTAAAGATAAAGGTAATAATAGGTATAGAACAAACATTTATAGGAAAGCCCACCTATTCAAATACCTTTCTGCACTTTACATGCTGTCAACCATATTTTCAAAAGAAAGCTGTTGTAAAGGGCCAAATAGTAAGGGCAGCCAGAATGGTTTCTGCAGATAGTGATTACATATTGGAATGTGCAAATTTGAAAGACATGTTTCTTAAAAGGGGGTACCCAGAACCTTTCCTTACACATATTATAGATGAAGGTAACTTTAAAAGAACTTCCGGCTATTTTAGATCCATAGTACAGAATGGCTACCAAGGTGACTATAGGGGTGATGATATACAAAATCCTGTTGAAACAGAACACATGGGTACTCAACCAAGAACAGTTAGTAATGTAACAGCTAATCTATTGATTACATATTCCTTAGACATTAATTATATTAAGGACATCATACTGAAGAATTGGACTATAATCCTGGAAGATAACAGAATTAATAAAGTGTTGGATGGATGGGAGAAAGGAAATTCACCCCAGATTCACGTGTGCTGTCCTGAGACAGGGGTCCAGGAGAAATAATGTAATGTATGAAGAAATAATAGCCAGGAGGTTGGCTAGCTTTGCTAGAGTAGGCCCCTAGGGCTGATAGCCTAGTACCACCCTAACCTATGGAGTCATGACTACATTTCACATATAGAAGAGGCCCAAATTTGAAAAGCCTTTTAGAAAGACAGAGCCATGAGCATACATTTAGAAATGGTATGGGTAAATGTGGACACTGTCAGCAGTGCAAGTACATAAAATTAGGAAAGCAGTATACCATTAGAGATAGACAATATGTAATAAGAGGAAAGTATACTTGTGATTCCCAGGGAGTAGTATATGTGGCATTATGTGAATTTTGCCCATCATTTTATATAGGCAAAACAGAAAGAAAGCTGAAGCAAAGAATTTATGAGCACCAATATTATATTCAAATGGATATTCTGACAAATGCCCTGGCTAAGCACATAGCCGAGAATCCAACACATAAGTTTGCCTTTACAGTAATTCAGAAAGTTGAACCTAATCTAAGAGGGGGACTATGGGAATTAAGATTAGAGGAATGCGAACTTATGTAGCAAATTCGGACATCAGCACATACACCCCCTGGGCTGAATGAATATGCTTCTACAAAATGTTTATTGAAGTTAAAAGCACTTTCTAGATAAAATGTTAACTTAAAGAATATGTTTTTAATCTAATACTTTCGCTATTAAGTTTATTAGATTAGTATAGGTTATATTTATACACAAACTGATGTTTATCGTATCTAACTTACATTTCTTACATACATTTTTTAGATATTTAATTATTTATGAAAGTCATGGATTTATATGGTATTTATATAATGAAAGATAGCTAGGGTCCTTTAGAGGTGCCTATCATTTTGTCTGATTTTTCTGAATTTTCGATATTTAGATTGAATATAAATACAAACAAGAAGTTTTTGTAATAGTAAGCATTTTCTGCTTTTATAAAATTTATTAGGGGTTTTTAATAACATGTAAAACAAGTTTTTTATACTGTTGCCATAGCTTCTAAGGCATTTCAATAAATTGTAAGCCAGGAAGCAAGGACACTTTAAATATGAAGTAATTTTAACTAATGGTTCAGTCAAGGATTTACCTGTTTAATTCTTTAATTATGTTGAATGTGAGTATAAAATGGAGGTTTTTATGGCTGTTGAGTTGTCTGATGAAGCTGGGGCATTTGTCTCGATTAAAGCACTTACAATAAATTGGTCTTTGTGAAGTTTAAAGCAGCTAACTTGCTTTTTTGTTGTTTTTAACAATGTTAAATAAGCAAATATGGGAACTGAGAGATGGAGCCATGTAGAGTTGTCTGGCATAGTTTTTGTCAGTACTGGGCCTGGATTATAATATGCCACTGTTAAGGAAATTTACCACTGCAGTATTGGGAGGGGGGTGAGGGGGTGGTAGGCAGACATTTGTTAACAGGTTTGAACACAGGATCTGAAGGAAGGCACAGATTTTTCAGAATGTTCAAATTTTGCTTCAGATTCTGGGTCCAAGTTTGTGATGTTATGGTTTCTGCCCAATTTTGGCAAATCATGGGACACTGACGTGGGAGGATGGTGACAGACACTTGAGTTTCATGTTTTGTTCTTTTGATAGATTTGTGTTAGGGCAGGATCTTTTCTTGGTGAAGACCAATAGTTAAGGGTGAGTAAGTAGGCCCACTGTTACTTATGGGGGGGGTTGAACAAAAGAAAAAATAATAATTTTGTGCTTGTGACACTCAAGGCCATTTCCAGCAGTAAGAGCATGGTACAGTACCAGGAAATATTATTGTGTGATCATCAGAACCTTTAGCTTGCCTGCAAGTGGTGGGCTACAGAGAAATCATCAGGTGAAAGTTCCCATGTTTATGGGGTGGACAGGTGTCATCATACCTTCTGCCATCGCAGATTTTCAGACAATGGCCAGACTTGCCTCAAATGTTGGTCAGTTTTTCATAGATTGCGGTTCTTGGCACATTGTGGTTAAATCATTGAGACATGATATTGTAAATAATGATAGACCCTTTGAGCTTTATATCTTTTGAGGCAATAAATTTGAATGGAGCTGAACTTACTGGGGGGGATCAAAGACCTAAATAATTTAACCATATAATGTCAGTGCACATCTGATGGGGTCATAGGCATAGAATAAAAAAAAAATAAATAAATAAGTTGTGACATATGTACACTTTGTTTTTATACAATTATAAAAGGTTGGACGCACAGTTTGTGTTGCTATGCAATTTCTGTCACAGCAATGAAGTCTGAGGCTCAAACGAGGGAGTGGCTAAGCCATTTGGTTTTTTGGAAGATGAGTGCTTGCTGTCTATCAGGGTGAGTGGAAAGGGGGTGTAGGCAGGTGTTGTGGAGCTTTGAAGAGGGGGGTGTGGCATAAGAGTTATGGGCTTTGGGGGCAAGAGTTATTGTGTTGGTGGTTGATGTGGCATTTGTTTTCTCTCTGAGCATGCACAAAGGGGTGCAGTGGGGCCATTAGCTTCTTTAAATATCTGCTATCACATGAGAGAGCAGGGCAAGTAAATTATGCAGTTATGGAATGATTCCAGGATAGGAGCAAAGCAAGTTATGCTGGGGTTTAGTAACACTGTTGAATGTGTTGTGTTTTTCCAGGGTTCACATTGCTTGCAGCTGGAGTTATTCCACCTTAATTTTGAGGAAATTACTGTTTTTTAAGTGCTACTTAACCATAGTTATGTGCCATGACTTAATTTGGGTTCCAGACTGATATCCTTTAGAGGACTTTTGATCCAACATCAGCTTGTGGAAATAGGATGGCAAATTCTCACAGACAGAGGGGTGTTTGTTCACTTTACATTAGTTAGAATAATTGCAGTGGGGTATTCTTTGAAATTTGGGGGAGGCGTGGTAAGGTTATGGGAGGGGATGTTAGGTAAGTCTCTTCTTTTTCATGGATGTCACTGCAGGGTCCATGATTTACTGTACGGCCAGGGTATGGTATGGTTTAAATTTTCATTCAACTGACTGTTTCTTCTCATTACCAAAGATGATGTACGCCACTGCTATAATGTGTAACAAATGGGTAATGGTGGTATACTTGCTAATGCATGTGTTTTTATCTCTGAAAAGATGGTGGCGTGGTGTTGGGAAGTCCAGTTGCTGTGGTGGTTCTCAACAAGATCCCAGATGGTGGAAGCAAGTTGGTACCAGATGTCCAAATTGCTACAGTGATGAGCAAAGTGGTTATACAGGGGAGAACGCTAAGGGGGCAACAGCTACTGGCTTGAAGGAAGTGGATTCTAAGGTAATGGATTCTGATGGGGTTGGAGTTCTGGTTGGTGGAGTGGTGCACAATGAGGCGACAGGTAATTTGTATTTATTTATTGCTGTTTATGCTATGTCAGTGCTGGTGGGGATTTGGGCTGGGCTGGGTGGATTCACAACAATTATGGGGTCATAAGCAGTTATTTAGATTAGGGAATTAGGATCATTTATAGGTTTGCCAAATCAAACGTATTTCCCATGCAGTATTTACTATTTGTGTACAATAAGGACTGATAATAGATAGTGGGTTTAGAGGGATTACTAGGCAATTGATCCATTGGGTGGTTAAAGTGCTGCAGTTAGGCATGATAGCATACCACTGGTGGTGGATTTCTAAAATGCCATGATGGGGGCTGGGATGTGGCATGGTTTGTCATTATCCTGTGTGTTTTCAGATGGCAGTGGGTGTTAGTGTTGCTTGTCCAGTAGTATGGTAATGATCAGTGAGTCATTAGGATTGTTATTGCACTGGCTTTAAAGAAGCTTTAAAGAGATCTCATTTGATTATTACATGCACTGGGTGGTAAATGGGTCTCAGTGTGTTATGATCATATGCAATTGAATCTGCATGGTTTTGGTAATGCCCTTGGAATCATTGCATGGCTTCCATTGGTCAGGAGATAAGGATTATGTGATAGGGTTTTAGGAGATGGTGACTCTCTTCCAGCTTGGTTGAAGGAGATGGGAGTGCACCGAATGATGTTTGGCCAGATGCCTTAATGGTGGTTAGGTTGTTGAAATTTGGTCGGAGAGAGGGGGAACAGTCTGGTCAGGCTATTGGGTGGAGAAGAGGAGCAGGATGCTTATCAAGGGTGATTGGTTATGCTGCCCTTATAGATATTTATTTTGTTTTCTTTCATGGATGTTATTATCACCTGTTTCATGTTTTGGTTGAAATTAATAACTACAGGCTAACAATCATGTTTATGGAAAATTTAATAAATATCATCAAATATCATTCGTTGTGATGTGTTTATTGAAGGGGACCAGGAAAAATGAGGTTTGGGAACAGACCATTTTGTCCTGGGACATCTTCAAGTGGGGTTAAGTAAACAGAGTAGCAGGAATTAAGAGGACAAGGGGAAGATAGGTTTAAATGGGATGGCGGGATTTTTGGGAAGAAATGAGGTAAGGGTAGGGAGGAGCTTAAAGGGTTTTAGGCAAGTGTAACTGGGGTAGGAGTCACATTTTGGCATGAAAATGCTACCCTCTCTCTCCCTCCCTTTTTTAGTAGTGGGGATTGTGGTTATTTCAGCCTGCGTAGGGCAGAAAAGAGGGGCAGACTTGCCCTCTTCTGTTCCACCTCTGGTGTTGCATGTTCAATTCAATAAGCTGGGAAGGAAAGTGAGCGGTTGCGCTGCTTGATAAGTAAATAAGCAAGCAGAGCTGCTTATTAGCTTGGAGGTGTAATTCAATAAATTGAAGATGAGTGGTGTAACGTTGCATTGTAAGGGTAAAGATAAGTGTGCAAGAGGGGGACACTGCTTATCATGGGTGAGTGGTTACACTGCCCTTATGGATATTTATTTTGTTTTCTTTCATGGATGTTATTATCACATATGTCTTGTTTTGGTTGAAATGAATAACTACTGGCTAACAATCATGTTTAAGGAAAGTTTAATAAAGGTCATCAAGTGTCATTTGGTGTGATAGTTTATTGAAGGGGACCAGGAAAAATGTGTTATTTGATCAATAGACCCTAATCTGTGATTTGCATATGCATTTTTAATTGTATATCTGTATCTATATCGTATCTATCTATGTGTGTGTGTGTGTGTGTGTGTGTGTGTGTGTGTGTGTGTGTGTGTGTGTGTGTATATATATATATATATATATATATATATATATATATATATATATATATATATATATATATATATGGTTTACTATCATAAATTCGAAAATCAGAACAAAACGTGTCTGAATTTTCGAATTTATACATCGGAAATGAACATTTCCGTATTTCCCTAATGTCGAAAACAGCTGTGTATTGTCGAAAATGTCGCTCGTGACATTTCCGACAATACACAGCACTCCCACCCGTCCCTTAACTCCCAACCTAACTAGCCTAAACACACAGTTATGCAGGGGGCAAGCCCCCCTGCACCCCCCTGTGGGGGGCTGTGCCCCGCATCCCCCCCAACTTAATATTCCAACTCCAAGATCGCACTACGGTGAGGAAAGGGATGTATTTCCCTAACCGCACTGTACCGCGATCCCCTCACATGAGCGAACGTTATAATTGCGAATGCATAGTCCATTCGCAATGGTAACATTTGCTCACATCACCTGCCAAACTATGAAGTATTCGAACATCTGTTGTTCGAATACTTCATAGCCGTGCAATTGCACATCGGCATTGTGATAGTAAACCATATATATATATATATATATATATATATATATATATATATATATATATATATATATATATATATATATATAGATAGATATATATATATATATATATATATATGTATATATATATATATATATATATATATATATATATATATATATATATATATATATATATGGGTGTACTTCTGAAGAACGAAACTTCACTACTTTGAACTTCAAAAGTACACCCACACTAACGCGAAAGTTCACTTTCCTGAAAGTGCACTCTCGTGAACCCGCCAGACAGAACAGGCTAGCAGTCGGGGACCTTAGGGTTAGGGCATGGGTTAGGGTACGAGGATAGTTAGTAGGGCTATCCCCTTACCTTGACCCGTGCCCTAACCCTAAGGTCCATAACTATCGCACCACAGTGGAGGACATAGCCCATTTTTCAATGTCCTCCATCGTGGTGCAGTAGGTTCGGTCTAATGAGCTTAAGTGAAACTACACTTTCATTAAAGTGCACTTTCGCTTAAGTGGGGATGTACTTTCCCAATTCGAAAAAGTGAATTTTCATTGTAGGAAAGTACACCCATATATAGATATATATATATATAAAATATATAAATATATATATATATATATATATATATATATATATATATATATATACATACACACATGTACATGTATTTCTACAAAAGTTCATTTCACTGAATGAATAAGAACTCAGTGAACACAATTCACTTCAAACTCATTTGACTGAATAAAAATTCATCAGAAACCTTCACGACACATGTACCATAAAAAAGCATTTTCTTTGCAAGGGGCAAGGTCCTCACCCTCCTCACACCCACTTACTTACAGCTACTAACTCTAAGGTTGAACAGCCTTGTAGAAAAGAAAAACTTCACATACGTTGAGTCAGTGCTGACATACAAACACAGAGTTCTGCACATCTGGGGGTATGACATGACAGGGGATGAGCAATCCACATATGCTAGTGTAAACTCACTTCCTTCACTTCTCTGAGTAGGAGCACCAATAAAATATAATGTGTATATAAACCACTGTAGTTTTCTGTCAGTTGTGATTTATTGAAATGAGTTGTTTATAAAATGTGTCTGACCATTTGTGATTCAGTGAAATGAACTTTCAACTAAATGACATACAACCATATCTATATCTATATCTTTATCTATGTCTGTATCTATCTTATTTTCACCTCCTGCCTGCTGACCATTAACCCCTCCCCTTTTGGGAGCTGACATAAAAATAACCACCAAGAACTTTATAATAATGTTACCTCTCAACCTCTTAGAGCAAAGAATCTGAACAAAGCCTAAAATGATGGGGGGACAAATAGGGGCAGATTTTAAATATTGCTCTTACAAACTTAAAAAAGTTGATAGAATAATAGGTTTTGCATTAGCATGAATTTTCTGAAGGATGTGGAGTCTTAAACTCAAATGTCTGTCATTATTTAATTATTTCATCCTCAGCTATTTGCCAGATAGATACAGATTTTAGCAGGAACACACCAAAAATATGAGGCAAAAATCTGGACATTCTGCAAAAATCTGTTCAGTTGAGAGTTATGTAATTAATAACTTTATAATAAGATCCCTAACTCTGCTCCCCGATGGCTGAACTAGCAAGAGGATTCTGCAGCAAGAGCATTCTGCATGTATCCTCTGAGATATGTATGTTCTTACATGTACAAAGACATGCACACAAAAAAAAAAAAAACTATGAGGACTATTGTCACTGTTTTGGGAAACTAAGCCAGTGTCCCTGGTCCTTTGGTCATTGTTATCATGTAAACCTTACTGGCTAGTTTTATCTCATGCCTGGCTTTGATTGATTTAATCAGCATCTGGAGTTCCTTGTTCCATTTAGCAAAGGCATGTTTGGCATCTTGAAAGTCATATTTATTACTGTGTGCAATGAGGTTTATTTCTGTCTAATTACAGACCCTGTTTATGTTTGGGTTCTACCATAAAGATTTATTTTTGAATTTTGGATTTTTTTCTGACAGGGACAGATGTGCACATGCAGCTATTTACATGCGCATTGAATTTAGTAATGAATGATTCTGCATAAGGACTAAGGTCATCAAAACAGAAGGTGCTATTGAATTTAACCAGGTCATAACTCAGTCTAGTCAGATTAGCTTTTGTATAATCTTGGAATACCATGGTATTGAAAGATGATTCAGGCTTTAATCTTATGGTGAATGTGATTGACTTGTGCTCTTATCTGACCAGAGAAGAAGTTAAAATTGGTGGGGAGCAAAGGTGCTTCGTATTGTTAAGGACAATGTCTAGGATTTTAAGACACCTGTTTGGGGTGTGGACTGACAAGTAAAAAGAGCTAGTACTGATGATTACCTGAAATCTATGGGCAAACATGTTTGAGGATAGGGACTCCATACTAATTAGGTAAGAGATATTTGATGAGAGGACATAGAGGGGGTCTTGTAGTTAGCTATGATACAGAAAAGGTGTCTGCCAATAGTAAGTTTGACATGGAGGAGATTCACTTAACTTGCTTGTCCAGTGAGTTGGGAGATGAAACCTTGTGTTTACAAATATGGAGATTCTGCTGCATTTAATGCCTTCATGTGATGTAGTAAGCACGGTCATATGATAGACATTCTAACCCTACAATGATGAAGTGCTTTCAGTGATCCTGAGCCAGGTGTCTGTAATGATGCATATCTATGTTTTCCAGGGTAAAGAGTGCTTGTACCAAGTGGAGTTTTTGTTAAGGCTCCTAGCACTGAGCAACAATACATTAATGTACCTTCACCATCAATACCCAAAGTCTAAGAAATAAAGTAGCCCACTTTCATGCTTGGCTTAACTACAACCTACCCAACATTGTAGCCATCTCAGAAACCTGGTTAAAACCTCATATTTGTGACTCTGAAATCCTCCCTCTTGGATTCCAATCCCTCCAACACGACCACTTAAACAGAAAAGGGGGTGGGGTAGCCTTGATCTACTCTAACCCGCTATCCATCACTCCCTACCCCAATCCTATTCCTCCATTCAACAATGCAGAACTAGTAATAGGCCTACTAAAACTAAATAACCACAAACGCATTTGTATCATTGCCCTCCACATTCCCCCTGGTAATAGCACCACTACTCTTGAAGAAATTCTCCTCTGGACCTCTACCAATATTAAGCTAGAGACCTTCATACTTGGAGATGTAAATATCTACTGGAATAAAATCAATAACCCAAATCCCACCATATCCATCAATTTATTTAACTATATCCAGCTAACTAACTCCATTACCAGACCCAGCAAAACAACCCCCCCCCCCCCCGGTACCACACTAGACTGAATCCTAGTATCCCATCCTAATAAAGTCTTAAACTCTAGCATAATACCTGGCCCTATTGGAGACCACTTGCCAGCTTTCATGCACCAAGCTTCCCACTCCTCTCCTCACCTACACCAATATATTCATACACTTAACCTCACAGATTTCAACCCCACAAAGTTCTCTGACTCCCTAAAACAAACAAACTGAAACCCCCTAAAAACTCTACCACTAGACAATGCCATAGAATTTTTCAACTCAACCTTCTTAAATGCCGTCAACTCCCTAGCTCCACCAAGAACAAAAAGAGTAAAAACCAAATCTGCCCCTTGGCTAAGCAAAGATACCAAAAAACTTATGCTACAAAGAGATAAATCCTGGAAAACATACCATCAAAACAAGCAGCCAGAAACGTTTCTTAAATATAAACAACTCTGCAAACTTGTTGAAAAACAAATCATAAGAGGCAAAAAGTCCTACTATATAAAACTGCAGTCTAACCAATCAAAAACCCCAAACATATATGGAGTTCCACTAATTCTCTTCTCAACCCAGTTACCAAAAACATCCCCTGCCCTGACACCAGCAAATCTGATCCTGAAATAGTCTCTCTATTCAACTCCTTCTTCACCAACTCCATAGTAGAACTGAACAAGACCTTCCCTAACAATAACCCTTCCCCTCAACCTATCAAATCTTCCCCACCCTCTACATAACCCTCATCCCCCAAGCCTCCTCCAATATTTGAACATAAATCCAGCTCAACCTCCCACATAAAAAAATACTCTCTAAATTAAAACCTTGCTCCATTGCCCCTGGCAATATCCCATCTTTCTTCCTAAAAATAGCCGCAGATGGTATCGCTCTCCCCATTAACATCTTGATCAATAAATCCATGCAGGAATCTTATGTGACCAAATTATGGCGTGCTGCCTTTATTCTACCTCTCTATAAAGGAGGCAAAAAGAATAGCATCTCCAACTACTGCCCCATAGCTATCCTCTCCCCAATCTCAAAACTTTTGGAAAAATGCATCCACCTTCAGCTTATGCCATTGCTAGCCAATCACCAACTAATCACTCCAACCCAACATGGCTTCCAACCTGGCCATAGTACTATCACTGCTCTTCTCTCCTTCTTAGCACAATAAATCTTGCCCGTGACTCTGGAAAAATAGCATCAACAGTTCTACTAGATCTGTCCAAGGCATTCAATACCATCTCCCACACCCATCTCTAAAACCACCTTTCTAACCTTAATCTCTCCCAGAATACCTTATCCTGGTACTCAAGCTACCTCTCTGACAGGCCTCAAGCTGTGATGTAGAGGAAAGGCACCACAACCTTCCTTCCTTCCTTCCTACCCCCACTGGGGTACCCCAGGGATCCATACTTGGTCTAATGCTGTTCAATATCTTTATTAATGATTTCCACAAAGCAATACCCAACACCAAAATTGTACAATGTGCAGACAATTCATCTTTAGTCTGCTGCACCCCTAACCTCTCAGACCTTCAAACAGTGACCCAAGCTGCATTCTCCTCCACTGAAAACTGGATGCTCCAAAAACCACCTCTCACTAAATGTCAACAAATCCAAAATACTGTTATTCTCTCCCTCAAAAGCTTCCCGTCTTGAAAAAAACTTGTTCCAAATTATTAGCCAAAACAACTCTACTATAGAGGTTGTTTCCTTTGCTAAACTTCTTGGGGTTACTATTGATGAACACCTAAAATTCGACACTCACATCCAGCAAAACATTAAGAAAACCCATATAAAACTTGATATGCTATACAGAAACATCCACTTTCTCTCTCTTCTCCCACCAGACAAACTCTCACCACTACCTATCTACTCCCCTCACTAATGTATGGTGCTTCTCTACTAACAAACATATCTGCCTCTCTCTCCCCTCTAAATTGGAAGTTTGTTATAATAAGATCTCTAAATTTGCCATCAAAGCCAAATTCTTTTCCCATCATTGTACTGCCCCTCATTTGTTAAATTGGCTTGAACTCTCTAACCATCTAGACTATCTCCAAATTACTGCAGCCCACAGACTAATATTTCAACCTACTAAGTGCCCAAAACTAACCAACATCCTACAACCTTACACCACTCAGAGAACTCTAAGATCTACTCACCAAAACCTAATCACTGTCCACAAACCCAACCGTCCTGCTGGTCAGCTTCTTCCATCCTTTTCCTTAGCTAAAAATGGAATTCTCTTCCATCCTCTCTAAGGACTTGTGAAAACTATGAAAACTTTAAAACTCAGCTACATTCCTACCTTTCCTCTAACAGGAAATGCAACTGCATTCTCCCCACCTAACCTAATAATCTATCCACCCCTTGGCTAACTCTGAGTACAAGCTGACCTAACATAAATGTACATATTGTAACTAACATAACTGTACGTATTATAAATAACCTTTTCTCTCTTTTCCTTCTAAGTCTTTATTCTCCCTCACTATTAAGTTACCACTGCCATCCTAAATATTTAGATACTATGTAACCAAAGAATTTATTCCTGTTTTCTAGCGTAAAATGAAATTGTAATTGTGTTTCTCCACTATGATTGTATCTGTAACTATACTATGTAATGTGTTTTCTTTACTTTGATTGTATCTGTAACTACACTATGCAATGCAGAGCTTTTCTCCCTGGGCCTCCACTAAAAACAGGCTCCATGAGCCCAGTGGACCTTCCCGGTCATCAAACTGTAAATAAATAAATAATGTTATCCAAATTCTGTTTAGTTTTGCTGGGATATTTAAAAAAACAGATATTACCTAAAAAGGCACTGTGTGGTGGACAGACCACTATTCCGCAGTTCAGCATTAGTTTGGTGGGAGAGCTGCAGGCCATTCTTGTCAAAGCAGTGTGGTCAGTATACAATCTCTGACAGGGTAGTATACATTGTGTCCCCTTTGAAGATGCTAGAAGCTAAACCAGCTTTTAAGCCAACAACCAATCATATTAAGGCATCATTCTTGATAAAGCTAGAATGCTGGTGAACATAAGTTCATACCACCTTCAGACACATATTCCAAGAGCCCTATAAATGCAGTGAGGTATGTCTCAAGCATTTCACTTCATATACTCGAAATGCTGAAATCTCAAATTTCAGCATTTCGAGAGCATAAAGTCAAAACCATCACAACACCAAAACCCCACAAAGCCAAAATCACAAACCCAAACATACATACACTGCACCACACATAAACCACAACACCTACACCACAAAAAACATAAACACAACAAAACACCACACATGCACATACCTACACTAAACATAAGCAGGGGGCAAGCCCCCATGCACTCCCCACACCCTCCCTACTTATATATACTAACACCGAGATCGCACAAACAGAGAAAAAAAAAACTCAAGCAGTCACACACACACACACACACACACACACACACACACACACACACACACACACACACACACACACACATCACTTACAAAAATGCTCACATACACTCACTCACTCACCTGTAAGTCCGAACACAAACATCCCAAGCAAATACTTCCCGTAATGTAGAGTCACTGCATAAGCACAGATTTGACATATTTGCATTTGCGCTTATGCACTTTATTCTGAAATTTCGGCTTATTGCACTCAAAATGCTGAAATGTGAGATTTCAGCATTTTGAGTATATGAAGTGAAACCATCTCAAGGCATGTACACTCATGTGTACTGTGACTTTGTAATATGTGAATTGTGATACAAGGACTGGAGTTCTTATGTTATTTGCCTGATAGGCAACTGACAATGGCCATCTCTTTGTGCAGCCTGGTGAGGTGGGGCAAAATACAGTTTGGGCCTGCAGTCCTTACACATATACATGTAACAGGGAGTCCAGTGCTCAACCACTACTCCAACCAGCACTCCTGACATCCTACAATTCTGTCACACATTGAGGAGAAACAGAAGAATGGTAGTTAATGAGTAGTGTGAACTGATGAAAACAACTTACCAATGATCATTATGGTATACCATATTTGTTTTTCTGTTTAGAATGTTCTGTAAAAAAAAAAAAAAAAAGTAGGCACTCATAGACAGTGTCTAAAATACATCTGCAGCCTGTAGTTAATAAAAAGCATAAGGAAATTCCTGGAATAGTTAGCAATTACAGACTTGCAACATAAAAATATGATGGACTGCATAGGTGCTGGGCTCAAGTCATCCACTATGGTCACCTCCACTAACAGAATTATATCATTTACCATTGCCCCTTTAAAAAACCTAACAAAAATCACATTACCTTATTCATAGTATTTTATTATTTCATATAATTCCATTAATGTATACAGTGTGATCTTTTTATTCTGCTAGATTTCTATTGACAAGATAAGGGGCTCCAGAGGAGGCATAGATTTTAGGACAGTGGTAACCTTTTTTGCTTGACAGACCATTAACTTGTTATACCTGGTGCAGAATGATTATTCCTATTTGCAGTCATGTCTGTATTAAACAAGCTTCCTCATTTTTACTGGAGTGCCATGCGCTCACTTAACAAATTGACATGCGTCTTTGAGGATCTCGACTTTTACCACAAGGCTTGTACCTTGCTTTTCTACATTAGACATTTGCCTTCTATGTTTTCCCAGTCTACTAAAGCATGTACATTTAAGTGTAATGGCAACAGTGAAAATGGCTTAATATATATTGAATTTATGGTAATATTTTATACCGTTGTAGGATAACAATGCAAATATTTATATGACAGTTTGAACAGCACATGCTATATAAAGTCTATTGCATTGACAAGGATAAGAGTTTGGTGTATTTTCACATGAATAATTTCTTCATACCTCAGATTAAGGAAATGTTCCCCAACTGTATTTTTACATATGAATCAAACTAACACTGATGATTATTATTAAAGTTACAGTGAACATCTACATAATGGTTTGCCCATACATGCTAGGAACCCAGAAGTGTTTAAATTAGTAGTACCACCATTTTTTTCTTTTTTTTTTTTTTAATATTGCCCAACGATTTTTCAGTTGTGTGTTCTGTGCTTTGTGTTTCTGATGTGGGAAGGATAGACCCTTGGTCATACAATGCTGCAGTGTATAGTTGTGTGGCAGCCAGATATTTGTAAAAGTAACTGTAATGTGATTATGTTGTTAAAGTAATTAGTATTTGGAAGGGATTCTGCTTAAAATAAAGCAAAGAATAACGTAATTACTTTTCTACAATGCAATCACTCATCAGAATAGATAGGTGCTACTCTATTGCACACTCTGTAGTCTCCAAGGTAGTTCCTATGACAATACCCTTAAAAAGACAGCCCTTTATACATTGATAACAGTTTATTTCAGTGACTTCTTTTTCTAAGACCACATTGGTAACAGTAACATATCAGATGAGATAACCAAACTGAAACATTGTAACTAGTATTGCAAGACATTTTGAGTTTAATCTTATAATTATAAAATAAAATAAAATTATAAAATGTTAATACTATCTCACCATGCCAGTCTATAAAATGGGTGGTCCTCATTATTTGTCTGTTCCTTCCTATTGACCTGGATTGCAAACACATTGCTGTTTAATGCAGTCATTTATTTGTTAATTTTTATACCAGATGATTATTTTTATTGCAAATCGTAATGGTTCTATGTTTAAATGTGGAGTTCTTCACTAAGTTTCACATTTTAGGTGTTTTGTTTCCTGTTGTGCTTTGAATCAGTTAATTGTCTATAGCAACTCCCTGTCATTGAACTTGTCACACTCTACAGTTTCTGCTGCTTAGGTTCTGGCTATAATTTAAATGTTTTCTTACACTTTTGAATTTTTCTTGTAGACACCCAAAATATGATTGAAAATAGAAAAGCAACATCTCTGAAAGAAACTGGT
Organism: Protopterus annectens; assembly: GCF_019279795.1. Taxonomy (NCBI): domain Eukaryota; kingdom Metazoa; phylum Chordata; order Ceratodontiformes; family Protopteridae; genus Protopterus; species Protopterus annectens. Next base: position 2,453,451 of record NC_056742.1, on the reverse strand, counting down.
AAGAAGCATCTCAATGCAGCCATATGCAATTCATTTATAGCATGCCTGCTACTCTTGGATGAGTTTTACTAGTATTTCTTTTCCTGGTGTTCTTTTTTAAAAAAGTTTTAAGTATTAATACAATTGAAAATGTCACACTCTCCTTAACTCTGTGGCTAGCTCAAAAGGATCACCTGATTGACCTATACTCAGTGAAACACTAGTTTTTACAGTCTCCTTTTTCTGTAACATTTGCTAAATCCAAAACAACACCTTTCCTTCCCTTAAGTAGCATTGCTTTTATTCAAGATGAAGCAATGATACCAGTTGGACCATTACAGATGATATCCTTCTAAATCTTTGACCTTGTGATCATAACCTATTTCTCTACAAACTGGCAGATTAATGCATAATCTTCAAAGTGGTTTAAAGGCTTCCTAGCTAACACACTATTCAGAGTCAAAACAGTCTTTTCCAATTCTCATTTTGCTTCACTGCAAAACATTGTGCCTCACGGATTCATTCCTGCCCTTTTTATGTTTTCCATGTTTCTTAGCAAACTCCTGTAAGACCTCCCACATATAACATTAATTTCAAATCTATATGTCAAATCTCTCCCTCAAACAGATTAAATCCCAGCTCTAGAGCAATCCTCACTGTCTTAATCAGTGATAGAGCAACCACATATTAATTCTTAACTTTACTAAAACTAAGAATATGCTTTTCAGGAGAAAAGAGACATTATACATTTCCTGATAGAAAAATCAAAAATCAAAATTAATTATTTTCTCTTTGGAGCAAAGAAAATCTCAGATTAGCAGTTTTGTAAGGGCAGCTATAGGAAAGGGTGTTCTCCTGGCATAACTTGAATATGGTATTTCAGTTTTAGCTGCAGCATTGAAAAGAAGCATCTATGCTCTACAGACCATCACAAACGGTATTTGTCTTTTCATCAGAACAGCCCCCCCAATAGGAGCACTACTTACTAACTCTTTACAAAGACAATGGCTCCCTATCAAACAGCGATTTCACTGCTCTTCATCTACATCATGATACATTCTCCCTCTTATAGCTAAACTCACTGACAAAAATGTAAAGAAAAACTCTTCTTACAACCTCAGAAGTTATCATTTTATATATACATGGGTCTACTACAGTTTACCGAAGTTTCAAAGCTTCGAAGACCATATGGCTGAGACCATATGATCAAAGTTTTGAAACTTTGAAATAAAAATAAAAAACGCAAAATGTAAACAAAACATGTTATACTTACCTTTTTCACCCCCACACCCCCTGCTACTTAAATATACCAACTCCGAGATCACACTACAGTGAGGAAAATGGCAAATCCTTAGTTAAACTTTGTACGTCAGTCTCAATGCAAAGTGTTCAAAGTTTCAAAACTTCGATCATATGGTCTCGGCCATATGGTCCTCAAAATTTTGAAACTTCTATAAACTGTATTAGACCCATATGCATACATATAAATGCACACACACATACACACACACACACACACACACATATATATATATATATATATATATATATATATATATATATATATGTATATATATATATATATATATATATATATATATATATATATATAAGAGAGAGAGATCCCTTACTATTGATAGTATATTACTAAACCATGGTAAGAAGATTATTTTTACATACCCAAGACATGAATATGCAATTTCCCATCTAGTCCTGAAGTCAAGGTTACAAAATAGCTATAGCAGCATTGATCACTCAGTGGTAAGTGTGATGCCCTCCAGCCCTAGGTATTGAGTTCAATTCTCACTTCTGGTCACTGTCTCTATGGAGTTTGCATATTTGTCACATGTCTTTGTGTGTTTTATTTTTTGTTATTCAACTTTCCTCCCATTTACCAAAACATACTACTTGGCTGTCCATTCTAAGCCATCTTATTAGACTTACAGGATCTATGCTCAACAGATTTGATGAGAATATGGTGACTGTAAGCTGCTTTCCTGGTGCCAGGATGTGTGATGTCACAAGGACCCTAATGTCCTTTAAACTAGACAGATATAAATACGACCTAGTAGTGGCCCATGTGGGAGTGAGGATCTGAGGCACTCCACCCAAAAAGGCATGCAGAGCGACATGATCAGACTTTTACTGCACATCTTACAAGCAGAAAAGACACTGGTTCTAGGTTCATAGATTAGTACTAGGCTAACTGCCCTTACGAGACATTTTTAAGCCTAGCCAATTATCCCTTGTGAGACTCAAACCCTGCACCTTGTTTGTAAGGCAAACACCTTAACCATTTGGCCACCCTCCCAACCCCTATGACTACTGTCTTGCCTTTACCCATTATGAGGATCACATAATATTATGGCAAGATAATTTGCTTTCTCAAATGGCTAAGTGGTTGGTGTCATTTCATGTTAATCCAGTAGGAGTCAGCCCGGTATAATTTGGCAGATCCGACTTCATGTTTTACCAGGGGTGGTTTAAAACTCTTATGCAAGGTTTTCCAAACACTGATCAAAGCTTTTGCTGTGCTCATAGTGAATTTGTAAGGCAGACACCCCTCCTAGACATTCTGACAGCAAACTCAGTCTCAAATTTGGACAACATCATGGTGATACTACTTAATGTTAGGAGTCTGAATAAACTAATGCCAAGACTTGAGATCCTCCTGCTCAACAAACACAATCATATCTGTGTAGTTAATGAGATCCTGTTTCAGAGTAACAAAAGCACTCCCTCATCCAACTCAGAGGGCAGCCACATTCAGCTCCAGCTTTTACCAACACCGGCTGCATAAGAAAAAATGCACCCATTCACCTTAACAAGAAAGGCAAACTCAGGAATAAATCTCTCTTGTCGAACATTAATATTAATAAACTATGCAACACATGAAGGAAAATAATAAAATCAATTTCGCTGTCCTCAACACAATGCAGAAACATGTTAGCAGAGAACTTGAAAGCAATATTAGAGAATGTAAAAGAGAGTTTGAGTTAAAAGTCACTACAAATAAAAAAAGAAAAGAAACGTTTAGCTACGTCAAGTAATTATTGAATAATGTGAAAAATTGCATTGAAATAATCCATGTAATTATGGCATATATTCTGTTCCCAAAGTATAGCCAGTACCTTAAAAGGCACATTTACTGGTTTCCTCATTCTCCCAGAAAATGTATCTTCCTCTGAAGTCAAACTGCAGCAAGTCTCATAACCTAGTCAAAAGCTGAAAATATTAATTCCATGGACAAGGACAGCATGACAGGCAGCTTTATTATTTTTGTAATGTATGCTGAGTCTCTACTTAAAATGCACAACCTTAGCCAGTTCACAGGGTTTGTGCCTGATGCTTGGAGAACAGCCAGTGCAAATTTTCTACACAAGGGTGGCCCCTCTAAAGGCATAGTATATTAGATTCCAGTTAGCCTCACTAGCCTTACATGCAAAGTCAGAGAATGTCTGAAATCAGTACTCATTAATGTACACATAGACATCCTAGGTGATACAGAAGCCAATAGTCCAATCTTTTTTTTTTAAAAAGCAGGTTCATAGGCTGTGGACAGTGGCCACTCTTTGCAGACATCTCATTATGACCCAGTTAAGACTTTTGACACTGTCCTCCATGCTGGTATTATTGAAAATTAGATAAATTTAATAGAGATCCCTCCCTTGCAAGATGTGAAAGTTGCTGGCAGAAGCATAGCAAGGATGGATGAAGCAGCAATTGCCCTAATTGCAAAGTGTTAGGAAGCTCAGCTGAGAGTTCTGCAATTTCTTTCTCTACAAAAGTGTTGGTACAAAAAGGCACTTGAGTTCAGTGTCCTTTTTTTTCTGAAGGAGTGGGTTGCAACTTCATGGGACTGGCACAGGACACTAGATGAGAAAGCTATGGCTCTGCTTGCTGGTACCCTCACTGAATGTAAAGATTTAGTATGGTAACACAGGGCATGCCCATTCCTCATGACTGATCTTTTCTGGTATACCCCACTCACACACACTGATCATCTGAGAAATGACCGTCAAAAGTAACTCTTATAATTCTTATGGTGACTCACTATACATCTGCTGCATAGATAAAATCTGTAGTTCCCTCCTAATCTCCATATCTATTGTTTCTGTACCAAAGGAAAAAAAACTTTTACATGCTCTACATAAAACTCTTCCTCTACAAATCCTGGCAATGGCACTGCTCAGAAGCACCTGATTAATATGTAGCATATGATTGTACACCCAATACCTTACCCATCCCATTAATTCTTATCCTTTCTCATCCTCACATCTATTACTATTAATCATATGTCATTCTCATTAAGTTAGCATTGTTAATAGCTGTCATTGGCAGTGATGGGAGTAATGTATTACAATAAGTAAAATATGACTGTAATATATTACAATTTCTACTAACTAGTAATATAACTAGTTATTTTTTCAAAATAATAACTAGTAATACGTATATATTACTTTTTTTAGTAACTAGTAACTTAAATGTGAATTACTTTTGAGTTACTTTTGCTTAAACCAGCGTGGGTGATATAGCCTCCTAAAGAGTGATGTAACTTTTGGGGTCCCTATTTAGTATGGATGGTAATCAGATGTTAGGAGGTAATAGACACGTTGAAGTAGCAATCTGGATAAAAAAATTACAACATAATGATGGTACAACTCATAGCATGTAGCATTCATAATAGATCTTTAGAATTAGTCTAGAGCAAAATTGACTTCATTTTTTTCTTTAGCACTGCAAGGAGGTGAAAGCTAATGATGACCAGATTCAAGCCCTCCCCTGGTACTGTGGGACTCTCACCCATGAAAACATCCCCTAACACTAGGACAAGTCTAGCCTGCTAGAGATCATATCCTTACCTTGCAGTATAATAAATGACATTGGCTCTTCATACCATCATCAGTCGTAATCAAACTCATCACTCATTAGTTGAGCACCTGATGCCCCATCCCACTGCACCAAGCAGGACTCTTCAAGTGGATCTATGATCAACCAACTTTTGTCTTGACAATATTTTATGTTCTATTTAAAATTATTTTTGGGTTGTGATTTTTAGTTGCTGAAAATAGACAAAATGTGATAGGTTTTCATAGGTCTTGTGCTGCTGGCTGGTTTGGTTTAATTATTATCTGTGACTCTCTTGCTATAAAGACTAGTCTTCTTCTCCTTTTGGCTTTGCAAATTAGGGATCATCACGGTGGATCATCAGTCTGCAGAACAAGTGACAGTGGAGTTTTACATTGTTGAGTTGCCAGCCCAGCGCTCAACTTTCTTCAGAAGGCACAGGCATGCACACACTCACACCTAAAGCCAATTTAGAATGTCTAATCCACCTGCAGCATGTCTTGGGGATGTAGGAGGAAACCAGAACACCCAGAGGAAACCCACTCAAACACAGGAAGTGTAGATCATAGTGTGTGTGTTGTACTTTTAAAGCCACTGTAGTTCATGGGCACATGCGTAAAACGTACTGAGCATGTGCAAGCAGAGTGACATTTTGTGTAAGCAGCTGGAGTGAAAGCATGTATGTGTGTAACAGTCAGTCAGTTAGCTAGTTTGTTTAAGTTTTATGTTCCAGTCATTCATCCTGATGTGTTTGTGTGTAATAAATATCTTAAATGAACACCCAAGCCTCGTCATCTTATCTGAATACACAAGACGAGTGACGTGTTGTCAAAATGGGATCTGGAGTCAAAACTTCTCAAAACCATGAGGCACACAGTCAGAAATGAAGGAATGTACAAGAGTGGCTCAAACAGGTCAGAAAATATTTCTAGGTTCTTAAACTCATTTAAGTGATTTTTCTCTCAATGAATCTAATGCAAAGCATTCCAAACCAATTACTGAATAAACAAAATGTTCAAAATTGCGACATATTGAAAAAAGTACTTGAAATAATTACGAAAACATTTGAAACAATATCTGAATCATATAACATGTTCAAAAAAGAGAAATCAACTGTATTTTTCACAATGTGCTACCTTTTCACATTAACTATAGCTATTCAAAGTATCTAAAGTGTGCAAAGTGTTGGGAGTGTGTGCAGCATTACAGTACAGTCTTTTCAAAGAGTACAGTTATTTCAAACAGTCTGTTGAACAGCTGAATATAATTACAAGTATCTGGTGTGTGTTTCACACTTATTTGGCATGGCAGCAGGATTTCACAGTCCTGATCATCTTGTGTTTGATAATAATATTGCAGAAAACTGGAGAGTGTTTCAGCAAGAATATGATATTTTCATAAAGGCTGCTTTTTCTGATAAAGACACACATACAAAAGTATTTATTCTGCTCAATTTAGCCTGGTCAGAATCCATTGAGAGAAAACATTCATTTGTATATGCACATGCTGTTTATGCAGAGAAAGGGGAAGACTACTATATTGTGGTACAGGTTGAAACGCAAGAAAAGTCTTGAGTTCTTAATATGTAAATTTGGAGAAATGTGCAACCCTCAAACGAATATTACAGTGGAAAGGCACTATTTTACACAAAAGATCAAAAGTCTGGTGAAACTTTTGCAGCATATATAACTGACTTGAGAAACAAGTCAAAAACATGCAGATTTGAAGATTAGAGAGATGAATTGATAAAAGACAAACTTGTGTGTGGTGTTAATAATGATGCAGTGAGAAAGATTTTGCTTTGAGACAGTGACTTAACTTTAAGCAAAAAACACAGAGATTTGGCAGATGTATGATCTTATAGAAAAGTACAGGAATCTGCTTACAAATGATAAGAACATGCTTGCAGCTTCCTCCAACATGACTGTTGATAGTATGCAGCACACTATGGCTGACATTTGGACCCATTAGAATCTTAGTTTCTTTGGTGTCACCGCCCACTGGATTGACTGTGACACACTTCAAAGAAAGTCAGATTCTTTGTCATGCTGCAGATTACAGGGGGAGACATACATATGATCTCATAGTATTAACTCCTGAGAGCATTCCCATCAAGTACAAGATAGATCAAAAGGTGTGTGCAACAATTACTGGCAATGGCAGCAATTTTGTAAAGGCTTTCAGTGTCTTCTCAGAACGTGAGAGATCTGAGACTACAAGCATTCTGTTCCACGATGAAGATGATGATGGTGAAGTAATTTACAAAAGCATAACAGCTGTGCTGAGTCAGTCAAAGCAAAGCATGAGCACCTATTCACTGCCTCCCCATCTGAGATGTGCAGTGCATACATTGAATCTAGTTGCCATGTGTTAAATAAATTTGTTAGAGTCAGACTGTAAAAATCATTGAGTTATTCAAAAACAATGTCAATCAATAACAAACAGTAATGCAGGAGAACTTGAGTATCTTAAACTCTAATGTACATTAGGAGGCAAAAAACCATACACAAGTTTGTACAGAATTTTGTCTAGTTTTATTCAGAAAAGGGCACCAACTTTATACATGTCATTATCAGTTTTGCCCACCTCACTGGCGTGGTCAGTGACAGGGTCTTTACATCATAGTAATTCATAAAAAGTGCTGAATTTGTGTTTTTCAAAAAGTCTTTTTCCCATGTGAATGTTACAGCCTTGCAAGCACCTGGTCAGTCACGATGACCTCCTGAGGATGTAGCCAATTCAAGGTTCTCTGATTAGTTTGAATACAATAGATGTATGTCTTCTTTAATGCCTCTCTTTGTCTTCCTAGTTCCCAGCTCGCACTATCAGAGATAGTGCCTACTCTCCTGGTGGAGGCAGGAAAGAGGACACACATGCGAACAGATTTATTATTTTCTAACTTTGAAAAATAATCTTTACTTGAAAGACATGAGCCAGGCTGTGTTTGCAAGCTGCCAAGGTCAAATTTCTGATTACACTGCAGCTTGTGCTTCAAGCAATAATATGCAGGTTTATTTCTACTATTATTCTAGTAAGACAGAATTAAATGCATTATATACTACTTTCCAAACTTTGTTCTCTTTTATGGATTTAAGTACATTTATTTCTAACTAAAGCACACATTTCTCTATATATTTGATCACACAACTTATATATGTTTGAATGTTTAAATACACATCTTCCTAAGCAGCACACATTGTAAATATATTTTTCTAGGCAGCATGTATGTAAATATATTTTCTAAGCAGTATGTATAGATTTTTCTAACATTCTCCCTCCTGTTAATGCATTTAATGCTATTTGAAACATAAACAGTATTATTTCATTTCTTAGCCTTTTCCTTTCAAGGACTCTCAGCTAAGTAAGTCATTTGTTTTATATTTCAGATAGACTTTCACTTGGTATCAACAAATTCAATTCCATATCTTGGTACATAGTTTCAGTCACTGATACATCAACTAAGTCTTTAACTAATTTTTCACACAGGGTATCCCAGCAGACACATGTTCCAATTATGAGCAGTACCACACAAATTGCAATCAGAATGTTCATAAGGACCGACCCCACCCCCAAACAGATTCTGGAAAAAGTTCTCAGTGGGTTTGGGCCTGGTTCTGCCATTGCTGACACCTGCTGTATTACCTCCAGGTGATCATTGATTTCATGCTGGTTGTCTGGAATGTACGCACAGCATTCTTCTTTGATAAGCGGCCATTACCACCTCTCGCCGCTAGGGTGAAGTCGAGCCATTCGGTTCTGTAATACAACTGTTCTCATTGCATTCATTTCATCAGTCACAAGTTCAAGAGCGGAAAAAGTCGCATTGCTCATTACTTGAGGAGTTTTGACAATTTCCTCAGTTCCCAAATTGATTTGACTGCTCCGTAGGCTGGGAATATCCAGCCCAGGATATAACACTGTCACTCAAGTCCATATGGGTCAACTTTTCTTTGTCCTTCACAGCGAATGATCCTTCCAGCTTGCTTCAATCTTACCCACTGGATTAGTAGGTTTTCTGACTGTATTTTCGCTTGCTGAGCTACATCTCTCACATTACGTATTTTACCCAGGGCAATTCTGCAGTATGTCTTATGGCTGGAACCAGATAACCCAAAAACAACTGCGGACCAATTCTCAGGTAACCATTTATAGGCCTTTTTCCCACAAACAAAATAACAGTTTTCTACTTTTGTACTGATGCGAGTTAACCCTGAATGAAACATTTTCTTATCTATAACAGATAATTGTCTATATATTTCAGGAGTTTTTTGCACATCTCTCAATGTCGTTTTCATCAAGCTTAAGTATGAACCATAATTCGTGCTACAACTAGTACCTTGGTCTATAGGTTTTATATAACATTTGTAAGACACAGTTATGTTACAGTTACTCCAACCAACCTGGAGTGTATCATTTTTAACAAAACAAACAATTCCTTTCTGAGTAACAGGCAAATATAATGCCACTTTGTCTTGTGATCTCACAGTGCCTGTGTCAAATAACAGGTTTTCCCAAGTTTCATTTATTCCCAAGGGGACAGCAGACATCAAAAGTCCTCCATATGCTGTGGGTATTGCAGTACAAACCCAGCAATTTGAAACGTTCATAGTCTCTACATAAACTCGTTTCATAGCCAGGTATGTGTTAAAGTTTGGGTGCCAGTCTATAGCCAGTCCTTCATCACGTTTTATTAATTTCACTTCTGTAGTTATATGCAAGAAAAACCATAACAACAAAAGGTTACTACAAACATAGTTATTAAGTGTATGATCAGTAGGCCAGTGAACCAATGTCTCTGGGGTTGTTTCACATTTTTATTCATTCTGCCTCTGGCCATCCTGTTCCTGTGGTATGTCCAAACTAAATTTCTTAACAGGTTTGCAGTGGGTTAAATGAACCCAAGATGATCTCTCAGCTATTTTCACTGCAGTGGGTGTTGCCAATAGTACCTGGTACGGACCTTCCCACTTTGGACTCGCCCAGTTCTTTTCTTTATGATTTTCAGCCAAATCCAGGACCCCGGGTCAGCACGGCCTCTGGTTTTGCTTCTTGTTTATCTGAAAAGAGTTCAACTGCAAAACAGTCTTATTTGTTAATAACTTCTTCATATAACTAGCTAATGAGCCATCGGCCTCCAGCTCTGCAGGCATGAGGGCCTTCCATTGTGGCACACAATATGCCCTTCCAAACACTATCTCAAAGGGGTCAAGCCCTTTACATTTGGAACAGTTCTCATGCTCAGCAGTGCTAAAGGCAGACAGCAAATCCAAGTCTTTTGAGTCTCGCTCATTAATTTTCTCAACTTGTTTTTCAAGATTCCATTGTACCTTTCCACCAGCCCTGCTGACTGAGGGTGATAAGCACAATGGTTTTCAAAGAAATCCCAAAAATCTCCCAAGCTGTTGTATTGTCTGATTCACAAAATGTGTCCCATTGTCACTATAAATTCTTTCTGGTATGCCAAATCTAGGAATGATTTCTTTCACTAGGGCCTTTGCTACTGTTGCTGCATCCGGATTCCTGGTTGGAAAAGCTTCTACCCATTTTGAAAACATATCTATGATTACTAAACAGTATTTTTCCCTTCACATTTGTTCAGTTCTATGAAATCCATACAAATAGTATGGAGCGGATAGGGTGGTGTTGGAAAGCTCCCTGGTTTAAATGCTCCCTGCATGATGTTTGCTACAAATATGACATGTTGCACAAAATTTTTGTGTGTAATTGTAAATCCATATGTTTGGAATGTTTTGTTAACTAACTGTACCATCCCCCCTGTTGAGACATGGCTCTGCCCATGACTCAACAAAGCTGCATATCTAAATAAATTAGATGGCAATATGGGCTTTTTCTCTTTGGAGATGTACAGTCCCTCTTTAAGGATTGCTCCTCGTTTTATCCATTTTGCTTTTCTGCTTTTGTAGCTAATGTCTGCATTGTTCTTAACATTTCTAAATCTAGAGTCTCAGAAGGTTGTAGTTCTTCATTTAAGAGCACAGTTTCTGGGTCTGCGGCAGCTTGCTCGCTGCATCAGCCCGAATTCCTTTGAAATTCTATCTTGTTGTTTTGTATGGGCTGCACATTTACAGATAGCTATTCTAGTAGGTAACTGAATAGAATCTAACAGGTTCAGAATCAATTGTGCATGATTAATCGGCTTGCCAGTAGATGTTATCATTCCCTGTTTTCCATTGTTGTGCAAAGACATGCACTGTAGAGAAAGCATACTGACTGTCAGTATATATGTTAACACATTTGCCTTTCGCTAGAGTGCAAGCACGTGTCAAAGCTATCAATTCTGCTGCTTGAGCTGACAGGTTATGTTGCAGGGTTGTGCTTCTATGATTTCGTCATCAGTCACTACTGCATAGCCCACTAGGTTTTTCCTGTAGGACCTCGTACAGGACCCATCCACAAAAATGTCACCTCTCGTCAGCTAAAGGTACATCAGTAAGATCTTGTCTGGGTGTGGTTATTTGTTCCATTTCCTGTAGGCAGCTGTGGTGTGCCATCCACAGGAATCGGAAGTAATGTCGATGGATTTAATGTTGTACAACGTTCAATTGTCATATGGGGTTGACTCAATAGTATGGTCATGCAAGAAAGATGCCTGGCAGGGGATAAAATGCTATTTTTCTTGCAGTAAAATTATCGCAACTGCATGAGGTACTCTCAACGTGAGAGGATGAAACAACACCACTGAGGCTGAAGCTTGCACTGCCATAGCTGCTGCGACTACTGCTTGTGCGCAGGGTGGTAATGATCGTGCCACGGATCTAACTGTGATGAATAGTAAGCTATGGGGCGTTGCTTGCCGCCATGTTGTTGCGTCAGTACTGGCGTCATATATCCCGCCTACAATCTACAGTTTGGAAAAATCTCTTATGGTAATTCGAGCCCTAAAACTAATGATGAAGCTATCAGTTGTTTTAGTCTACAAAGGCTGCTTCTGCTTCTGGAGTCCAGTGCAGTGTTTCTTGTGCTGCCATCGGTGTTTTAAATATTAAATCAGCCAATGGAGCCGTTTCTAAAGCATAATTGTATCCAACTTCGACAAAAATTAGTCGTTCCCAAGAAGGACATCATTTCCTTTTTGGTAGTTGGTCTAGGTGCTTGTAAGATAGCTGTTTTCCGATCTTCATCTAATGTTCTACCTTCTTTGGATATCACATATCCCAGGTATTTAACCTGTTCTTTCCAAAGCTGCAATTTGTGCTTGTTCACTTTATGCCCTTGCTCAGCTAAGAATTTCAATAATGCTATTGTGTCTTCCCTACACTGTTGCTGGGTAGGGGCTGCAAACAAGATGTCATCTACATAAAGTAGTACTTGGCTGCCCCTGGTGGAGAAAACCCCGCCAGGTTGCTAGCCATTTCTTGTGAATATTGTTGGACTTTCACTATATCCCTGTGGTAATACCTTTTGCCCTGAAATGTAAATGCAAACCAATGCTGGCTGTCAGGGTGGATAGGTATTGAGAAAAATGCATTGCTAATATCTACCACGGTGAAATATTTTTGTTGCGGCTTCAAATCATTTAACAAGGTATGTGGGTCTGGCACCGTAGGTGCTCTTGGTATTACCGCATCATTTACAGCCTGTAAATCTTGTACCATCCGCCATTCCCCGTTTGCTTTCTTTACAGGAAATAGAGGAGTATTACATGGTGAATCTAGGGATTCTACCAGTATTCCTTTCTTAAGTAATGCCATTATGATAGGTTTGATTCCCTGTTCCGCATCCTTACTCAAAGGATATTGTCTTTCCCTTGGTCTAAAGGCCGATTTTGGTGTAATAACTACTGGCCCTGCTGTTCGAATAAGTCCTACATCTGATTTCCTGTTGACCAAAGAACGTTTGGTATCTCACTCAAAGCTTTTTCTTCTTCTTCTATCAAGAACGCCAGTCAGCTGTCTTCACTCTGTTGTAAGTGTACAGCTGGGCGTGCTTGCGTTAACCAATTCAAGTTTTTGTTTCTGTACTCCTAAGTCCGATAATTCTGAGTCAGTTAGTTTCTCCCATTTTGTCACTTTGTCACCTAAGTCTACCCACCTAACACTCTTGTTTTTGGTTAGGCTTACATGCGGTAGTTTATTGGATTTATACAATTCCAAAAACTCCTGAGGTAATGAACAACTCACCACACTGTTGCCCTCAGTGTCCCAGTATAGGGTCCGTAGTATCAGTCTATTTGCAGGATTCCTGAACAACTTTTGTTCGTATTCTTTATCAGGTCCTGGTGTGCTACAATAATATAGGGTACAATGTAATAAATGTTGCTGGTCAACATCGAGGGGAAGCACCTTGCTGGCGGCTACATTCATCAGTTCCTTGGTCACTGCCCCTGGACCGGTTGTAACCAGATCCTGGCTGTACCAATAATAAGCCTCACCCTCCGATCGCTACAAAAGTATCAGCTTGTCTCTGTGCCTCCATACCGTTCATGGTAGGGACTACTGCTATACCAAAAGTTGCATAAGATCTCTTCCTAATAAGTTCATGGGGCATTTGGCAGAAAGTACTATTTTACTTCTCTGGGTCATGCCCGAGACGGTCAGTTATTGCTATATCATGGGAAAGTGGTTCCCTGTACAGCTGTCCGTTTGCTGCTTTCACTAATATATAATCAGGTGACTCAGAATGTTCGGTAACTTTGAAGGATGTATCAAAGTTCGTGATGCTCCTGAATCACACAAAATTTGACTTCTTTCCTTCCACCAGAAGTGTCACTTCGGTTTAGTGTCTGCCAAATAGAGCTCTAAGCTCAATAATGGCAAGTCTAACACTTCACTTCCCCCAAGTTCTACATGCAGTTGCATGTCATTTGTTTCTTCTAAGGTATTTACGTTATTCCCCTGGTCATTAGTCTCTCCTGGTGACTGCTGAGCAGCATAACTGTCATATAGTCAATCCTCATCTTCCTTATCCTTTTTCCACAGGTGCCTTGCTCCTGCAATCCCTTGCCAAATGTCCCTTTCTACCGCAATTGAAGCACTCACCTTTTTCTTTCTGCTCTCATAAATTTCTGAGTTTCTGTCAGGCGTTTGTTACCCTGAGTATTTTGCTTACCCTTTTGGCTGCTTGTACTAAAAACTTCCGCCGTCTTCAGCTGTGAAGACCTGCTTTTCTTTTTCTTTTACTGTTAAAGTGTTTTTCGGCATGTCTAGCATACTCTAACAAGGCTTGAAGCCTACTTGTTCGGTGATCTATCATGTGCTTCGTGATGAAGCTATTGATAGGGGCAATACAACCTTTCAAAATGCATTCTTTAACTGCTGTTCATATGAGCTATCATTCTTTTGATTTTCAGGAACATGCCACTATGGTTATTAAAACATTCTAATAATCTACCATAGTATGCATCTACTGTTTCATTATCTTGTTGTACACATTGGTTAATGCAAGTCCAGTCTGCCCTAGGTTTCCATTTTTCAGTAATGCGGTCCGTAAGACCCTTCAATCTAGCATCTAGTTCTGCGTCACTATGTGGGAGTGGCCTGTGTTGCGCGTCACGGGCATTCCAGGCGCCACAAATCATGTGCCAGTCGGACCTAAAATTTGTCTAACTACTCTTTCTACCTCTTCCCCATTTAAGTGGTAACTCAATCTCATGCCCTGTAAATCCTGTAGAAATTTCTCAAAGTTAACTTTTGGATGGGGAATTCCTTCTGTAGCTTTGCGGATGTCTTCCGGTGTCCATGGTCTATACACTAAGAGAGTTGAGGCCTGGCCCTCCTGTCCTGCCTGTGGGTTAGGTACTTCTATTAATGGACAGATTTCCTCACTCTCATCTAATAAACTTCCGCTTGGTTGAACATCTATAAATGTTTGACGTGTTAGGGATCTAGTCCCAGGTTCTCTTACAAATGGTTGTCTTAATATCCCTGTTGTCTCTGGGTAACGTGGGGGTCCAGCCCCCTCCCGCTTCATATTCTGAGTAAGGCATCGGTGGAGGTGGTAGGGGAGGGACCGATGCTACTATTATGTTATTATCCTCTTTGTCTAAAAATAATGCCTTTGCATTTTTATTTTTCTGTTCCCGGTTCACTTCCTCAATCCACCTGTGTGCTTGAGGAACACCCAACTGTTGTTGTTTTTGCCTGACCTTCTCGTCAGATTTTAACTGTTTCAAAAGTTTTACTAATGACATTTTATCTAATTTACCATCAAAGTCATACTTGTTAACCCATTTTGAAAAATATCTCACATTATCTGCTCTCTGTAATTGCATATATTTTGCATCTTCTGTTAGGGGTCACGTGACCCTTTAGTGCATTCATTTCCCATGTCTCTGAAAGAGAAAAAAAGAAGAGAGAGAGAAAAAAACAGAACTGTTACGTAACCCTTTCTCTTGTACCACGTGGTATCTTATTCCCCGTATTCACAGTAGTGTCTAGAATGACTGTTTACTTTGCTTTGCTTTATTTCCTGATCTATGACTCAAGATACAATACTGACTACCTCTCCCTGCTATCACAAACCTTAGCAATAGCACAGTGTAACCTGGTCCCCGATCTAAAACAAAAACAAAGAGAGGAATTCTGCTTACCCGAGCCTCCTGCTTATGCTTGATATGCTTTTTAGGACCCAGTTTTCCGCTTTTCGCCACAGATCAGACAAGTGGACAGCCTCTTTGGGCACGACAATTCAGTCGGAGGTCTTTCCTTCTTCTGCGCAGATTTCGGTGCCACCTATATATTCTGACCTGCAGCTTACCAAGGGAATTCCGGCACGATTAGGACCAAAATGTTAAATAAATTTGTTAGAGTCAGACTGTAAAAATCATTGAGTTATTCAAAAACAATGTCAATCAATAACAAACAGTAATGCAGGAGAACTTGAGTATCTTAAACTCTAATGTACATTAGGAGGCAAAAAACCATACACAAGTTTGTACAGAATTTTGTCTAGTTTTATTCAGAAAAGGGCACCAACTTTATACATGTCATTATCAGTTTTGCCCACCTCACTGGCGTGGTCAGTGACAGGGTCTTTACATCATAGTAATTCATAAAAAGTGCTGAATTTGTGTTTTTCAAAAGTCTTTTCCCATGTGAATGTTACAGCCTTGCAAGCACCTGGTCAGTCACGATGACCTCCTGAGGATGTAGCCAATTCAAGGTTCTCTGATTAGTTCGAATACAATAGATGTATGTCTTCTTTAATGCCTCTCTTTGTCTTCCTAGTTCCCAGCTGCACTATCAGAGATAGTGCAAGGCTACTCTCCTGGTGGAGGCAGGAAAGAGGACACACATGCAACAGATTTATTATTTTCTAACTTTGCAAAATAATCTTTACTTGAAAGACATGAGCCAGGCTGTGTTTGCAAGCTGCCAAGGTCAAATTTCTGATTACACTGCAGCTTGTGCTTCAAGCAATAATATGCAGGTTTATTTCTACTATTATTCTAGTAAGACAGAATTAAATGCATTATATACTACTTTCCAAACTTTGTTCTCTTTTATGGATTTAAGTACATTTATTTCTAACTAAAGCACACATTTCTCTATATATTTGATCACACAACTTATATATGTTTGAATGTTTAAATACACATCTTCCTAAGCAGCACACATTGTAAATATATTTTTCTAGGCAGCATGTATGTAAATATATTTTCTAAGCAGTATGTATAGATTTTTCTAACACCATGCAAGATGCTGACTCTGCTTGTAATGATGCAGAGTATAAAAAGATCATGTGAAGCACCATTGCCAAATGCTAAGCTTCTTGGAACAAGGCTAGTCACAGCACCCAAGCTGTTGAGGTGGCTCGAAATAAGTGTGATCTGGCATTGATTATTCCCAGTGCAACATGATGGAATTCCACTTTCTACACGATGAAGAGAATTCACCTAATTGCAACTCAGGATGAAGGCTTGCTGAATGAGATATTTGAACAGACTGGAACTGCCATCTTCAGGCCTGCAGAAATTACCTTTGTTGCTGAGTTTGTGCAAGCAATGCAGGCCCTGGCAATGGCTCTGAACATCCTGCAGTCAGAGCTGAAAAGCTTCATGGGAATCCTAATCCCCACCATTATGTGCTTGAAAAACAAGTTGTCTGAAGTCAGGCAGTCTGTGAAGCTCATTGTGCCACTAGTTGATGCTTTTTTTAAAGGCATTGAGGCTTGGTTTGATCACCTTCTGGAGTACAAAGAACTCATTCTGGCTAGGATGGTGCATCCACAGTTCCATTTGCGATGGATGGACAGTGAAGAACAGAAATTCAGAGGCAATGGTCTGCTCCTTGATGGATGCAGAAACTGGATGAACCTGCACATTGGTCATCTGAAGCTTCTGCATTAACTGCCAAAGACAGCTTCTTCAGCTTCAAAGAGTCAACTCCAACCAATGTCAGCATATCTTCTCAGATGGATATGTATCTGGCTGATCCTTCCAGACAAATATCTTTTCTCAACAGTTACCCTATAGTCAAGAAGATATTTCTGCACACTAATACAGCTCTGCCAGCTAGTGCACCAGTTGAATGCCTGTTCAGTCTTGATGGACAAGTGCTGAGTGCGAGAAGAAACAGACTTACGACAACACTTTGAAAAGTTGCTCCTTCTTCCAGCCAACAGAAATGTGCAGTCATTGTTTTGTCATTCTGAATAGTTATATAAAGTGATATTTTGGTTGACATTGTTGTGTTAACAGTTTTGCTAGACCTATATGACATTTTCTGTAAAGCATTTTTGCATTCTCAGCATTAGTTTTAGCAGATTGGCCTAAAGTACATTGTTGAAAATTTGATGGGTTGTAACTTGTTATGAGTCTTGTGTTGCTGGCTGTGTGTACCTTGTTTTAAGTATTAAATTGTGACTCTGACTATAAAGACTAGTCTATGGGACTTTGTGAACTGTAAAATGCTATTTGTCATTATTGTAACACTGTGTATACAACTTTAATACAATTGTATTCATGTGCAGTAAGCATGTATTCCTCACACACAAGTACTATGTGAGTAAATCTGAATATGAGAATTGATAAACTATACTTATGTAAAAGTAACTCAACAGTAGCTAGTTACTTTAGTTAGTAACTAGGCTATAGTAATATATTACTTTTTTAGAAAAGTAATAAGTAATAGTAACATATTAATTTTACTTAAAAGTAACTAATAATAGTAACGTATTACTTTTATAAGTAACTAGCACAACACTGGTCATTGGTGACATGATCACATTTACAGAAACTTGGTTAGCAGCAAGTATTCATCATATTATTTTTTAAAACTTTCTCCATGTGATTTTTATATCCAATGTATGGTCTTTATACATTTTTATTTATGCCTTTTTTGATTCAAACCTCCACTGATATACATACACATATTGCATACGGCATATTTAGCTTTGTGTGGTGGGAAAAATAGTTATAAAAAACACTGGCATTTCTTTCAGGAGTTACAGAGTGATCAGATGGTAAACAGCTTAAAAAGGTGATATAAAAATGTGTTCATCTGCTCATATCACCAAAACTGGTACAACGAACCTGGAAAAATGTGCTAACAGGATGGGGATATAGAAAGTTGCTGCATTATGCGGGGATCCTATGCTGAAGGTTGCCCTGTCAAGGTAAATTTTTGGCATTGCATCCCCATATAGAACAGCATAGGTTACCCTGATGAGGACCTGCATGTTGTTTGTGTACGGAGGTGGACTGAGGTCAAACTGAGACAGATATCACTCCTCCTTTACATATGGTAATTACATAGTTGTACATCAATTGCTACATCAAGTTCTTGAGAAAATCACATGATATTGTTAGACTGTATGAGACAAGGGCTACCAAATGATCATAATAAAGAGAAATTGGAAATTGAGTGTATATTTGAGAGGCAAAAAAGAGAACAGAAACAGAAGGAAAAGATATGACCTCATGGTACTGTAAGGTATGTGGTCACAGGTGGAGTTAAAAAAATAAAATGTGGAGAGGAAAAGAAGACAACAGAGTATGCTGACGATAGCAGGAAAGAAGACTTGAGACAAACTTATAGGAACATTTTTTTATGCAGAAAATGGTGCAGTCCTCTAAAAAATGCTTGAGAAGTGATTGCTAAAACATGATTACAGCAGCCATTAGAATGTTAATTTTTTTTAGAATAAAAAGGGGTAATGGCAGCAGTGTGTTGATTAGCTATAAAATTATGCAGACTTAATGGATCAGTAATCATCTTGACATAGCTTATTTTCATATGTGTGTATGTGATCTAAATAGATGCCTGCTGACAGAATTACTTTTGTCATGATGAAATAAAGCAGTGTTTAAGTTACATCTTAGATGTGTTGATTTTTTTTTTTTTTATTTTGTATTAGGATGGAAGAAAAACGTCCAGGTATACATAGAAACCAATGTGATACCATCTGAGGATAGACTTTATTATGAACATTTAAGAAGATTATTAAAAAAGATTATTGCATCTAGAAATTGAAAAATATATTCTTGAGGTTAGAGTTTATTATGAAAATTTCAGAAGGTTTTGAAAATAGTATTAGAAGGTGCAGGTAAGGCTGTTGTTCCATATATATGACTTTTAAATGTGGTATACTCATATTATCATTTTTCAAAAGAAGGGAATAAGTTAATAATCAACAATAAAAATTAAAAGTAAAATAGTATTCTAACTTTAATACTAAAAGGTTGATTTAGCACAGTGACAAATGTATATTGCATGCTGTATTGTAAAAATGATTAGCACTTTTAGAGGCCATATTAGTGAGCATGTATGTGATACCAAGAGAGGGTGTATAAAATGCATAGGTGAAACATGCACGATTGTGTAGGAAGTTAAAAAAAATGTTTCTACTATCTCTAAAACTGCAAAAAGATCCATGGAGGTTATAGGGAGGAAAGGATAGAATTTCTTGAGTTAATGTGTTAGTTAAAATTCAGTGCTTGTACAGCCCTCAGTCTTAATGAATCTTTGTTTTAAAAAAGCAAGCTCAAGTTACAATCTGCTAAGCTATAACACACTTCATGATATATCTATATCTATATCTATCTATATATATATATATATATATATATATATATATATATATATATATATATATATATATATATATATATATATATATATATATTTATATATCTGTTTACTATTTTAGTTTCAAATCCATTTTGGTTGACCCCTTTGACATGTTGACCCAAAATGCTAAATTTGAAATTCCGAAAAGAAAACCAAAGAGAAATTGATTACATTGACTACCATGGTTTGATGTATTCGACATAGCAGGAGGTGACATCACTCAACTCCTGCTATGCACATTAATGTACCATTGAATACTACAATCAACAATATGTTAATTCAACTATTTTGCATGGGGGGATATGCCCCCCCTGCACTCTCCATGTGACATCTCTGCCCCCCACACCCCCTGCACATTAAATATGCCAACTCCAAGATTGCACTACAGTGACGAAATGGGCAATTCCCTGTTCCTCACTGACCCGTGACCTCCCTGCACAATGTTGAACCCAAGTGATTGACTTACACTACCCAGTCACTAAAACTGAAAGTCGACCACATGCTGGTCGACCAATGCAGTTTCCAAGTTATGATAGTAAGCCATCTATATCTATATATCTATATCTATATATATATATATATATATATATATATATATATATATATATATATAAACACACACACACACACACTATATTATGGAATGTCTTATAATTTATTTGAATACCAGGAGATGTTTTATTACAGAATTATGTTTGAGTCATTTACATTTATTATTTTATTTTATATTTAATTGCACTTAATGATCATTAATTAAGATTATTAAAGTTTAAGTAATGCATTAGACTATAATTTTATTGGTTTAGGTTGTTCATTTGATTGTGTCTGTTTGTATTTAACTGGATTACTGTGTAATATGTGACAGTCCAATGAAGTCTATTCATTATGAGGAAAAAAGTGCAAAATCATATTTAATGTTTATTCGGTATCTCAGACTGTGTGATGTGATTCATTTATTGCTGAAAAGATTACTAAGTTCAGAAACTGAAAACTGTATTTATGTTTGTTTATTTTTTTTTTTCTGTTTTATATTAATGTCCCTGCAATACTATTCAGTGCCTTTTACCAATGCAATTTTTTTTGGCTAAACTTTATTTTTGCCAAAGTATATTCTTTGTCTTCAGATGAAGAATAAATGATCATGCTTTCTGCTTTAATGTTGCATCTTATTTGCATTTGCTTAGAATAGCAATATAGGAATTGTTGCTTACTTTGATAATCACTGGATAGAGTTTGACATTTTTGCACTAATATATTCTGCTACTTTTTTCATTATTAAATATACTGAATGTGCCCCTTTTCCTAAGTTGCAAAATAATGCTACAGATGAGTACACCTTGTTTTATCTCATTCCCAACCATTTTATATGGCTAATTTACTGAAAAATGACATGGAATACCTTACAAATATAAGGTACACGGCTTAATTCTCACATGGGGCAATTGGCAAGTCTTAAAATGGCCCACAGTGGCAGTTAGCCTAGTACTATTCTATGAACTTATGAACCTATAATAACATTATGAATTCCAGAAGAGAGTAGATTGGTGGTCCAGAGGGGAAAACAGAAGGCAGATTTGAGAGTTTACTGAATCTATTTGATAAAATGGTTCTGAATTAAAAGCAACTCAATAGTTCTGTGACAATAAAAGGGAGAATACAAATAACCTGTTGCATTTAGCTTTTTCTGGGTTAAAAGTCTTAAGGCATAAGTTTTAAGGTTATTAAAGGTAGGAGCCAAGGAGACAAAGAAGTATAACCACAGCTTCTTTTTATTAACTTTTACTTATTTTAATTGTTAAACATGGAATGTGTTTCACTGTAAATAAAGTATGTGTTATGTAAATTCTCTGTTTCTCTCTATACGCATGTGTGTGTGTGTGTGTGTGTGTGTGTGTGTGTGTGTGTGTGTGTGTGTGTGTGTGTGTGTGAGTATGCATGTGCATATATGTATATACAGTCAACCAGACTTGATGAAAACTTGCAAGCGCTGCACGTAAACCATGAATGGAAATCATAGAATACAAAAACTGAAACCTGAGAGTCCAAGATCTGACCAATGAGCCAGGGCAGTGCCCTGCTAGTAGTGGTAGGTGCATTATGTAGGGAGGAAAGCATATTCTAGAAAAAGTAAATACTGTTTTTAAGAGACAGATGTGCTTTAAGAAAAATAGAGTTTTCAATGAAGACTACAGAGTTTATTTTGAAATAACCACCCTATTTAAAACTCTAAGATATGTGATTGCAGCGGGATGAGTGTCATACAAATACTAAAGCCAATTCTTAAAGACACCAGGGTTGATTTTAAGCTCTATATTTCAAAAATATGGCCAAACAATCCACTTACACTCCACTGACAAACTCAGAAAAAAAGGCAAAACATTGTGTGTAGACAGCTTGTGATGCTTGGCATTATTGGACTGAATGCACCAGTAAAGACTTTAAAAAATGAAAGCAAAAGAAAGTCGTAGGCATTGAGAAGCAATGTAGCAGAAACACTGGTATATACTTAAGGGGTTATTTGCATGTATCCCATGGGCCTTCACTAAAAGAGGTCTGAGATATTATTACTCATTGAAGACTCTTGCTTTGATGGAGTCTTTTTATAGTTTTTACTAAATGGTTTGTCTGTGTGACCTTTATGTCTAAAAATGTGATCAGGTTTACAGCTTGAGAAAATTTTGTACTAAGTTTTAAAATGCATATTGCAATATAAAATGTCAACATTTTACTGTAACTTTAACTTGCACTGGAATGAGTCCCATCAAAAAAACAAATGTGCAATTTTGTAGAAGCACAGGATGAGTGCAAAATCTCTTTTTCTTGTAAACACCAGCTGAATTGTTTGCTTTATTACAAAGCTCTCACCTAACCAGCTATTGTACTTCCTTAATGTCAGCCAGTACGATTTTGTTAATCATCTTCTCTCATCTTTCTTCCTTTCTTACTAAAGACCTAAGTAAGGAATGCTTTTGTGATTTCAGATTACTTTACTATATGATTAAAAGTATTACAACCAAGGTTATAGTTATAATTTTTGTGTGAATGGTTTTACTATTCATGTTTGATGCCACATCATTTAAAGAAAAAATAGATGTACCCAAATGTTTATGTATTGTATATGGTAAAATAAGTTGTGTTTTATTTATTAACTAAGACATATGACATCAGCAATACTGCAAATGTTTAGACTGGGGTCCTAGACACTTTAATACCACTATCCCCCAGCCAGGGACTTGGGCATCTTGTAGCTCACATGGCTGGTTACTTGCACTTAAACTCATCAACATATTCTGGCATGAGGAGGGACTGCAGCTGATGCACCTCACCTGAACACAGTAGCTGAACTTTACCAATTTAAGTCGGGTATCTAGCCATGGGAAGGGAGTGGGAGGTGGTGGGAGTACAGGTAAAGTTTTCAAATAGTGACTGTGAGGGAGATTTAGGTTTATGGAGAAGGGTTTTTAGTTGAGAGGGAGGGAGAAGACTTTAGCTTTAGAAAGTGAGAAGAGAGCTTAGGGTTAGGGAGCAGAGGGGTAGTTTAGGAATAGGGAGTGGGAGGTAGAGTTTAGGGTTATGGAATAATTGTGGACTTTAAGATTAGGGAGGGGAAAATGGAGTTTTAGTTTTAGGGAGTGATCAGGGACTTCAGTTTTAGGGATTGCATTTGTACAGTTAGAGGTATAGACTTGGTAGAAGTCATAGGGTTAAAGTTAGAGTTGTGGTTGAGCTTTGCAGTACTGTTAAGACTGGGCAGTGCGAGGTCTAAGTAATTAACTAGGATTGTGCTAGGAGAGTTAGGGCACTTACCAATTAGAGCAAGTGTGTTGTGAGCTAGTAGCAGACAAGTACTTGTAGTTGACTCGTTACATTGAGCAGCAGAATTAATTTACTTACTTGCTTTTAAAATATAGCCTCATAACCTCATAAATAATATTTGGCATATATTCAACAACATTGTATATTGCTCCTGTTATTTTAACTTACTATGTAATTATATGGGGTATTAAACAGGATGGGTATATGTAGTCAGTTATCAAAGATATACTGTATGTATTTCCTAAAAGGATGAGAAAAAAATACTGTACCATTCACCTTCTTTTCAATCCTAATAACACTACAGTTGAACAGGATAATAAGGAAATGTTATTTTAGCAGTTTTATACATCTGTCCAGCATAGCCATGGTAAAAATTCAAACAAAATTTGTACATGATTCATTCCTCAGTAGAACTGAAAGAAAAAGCTCTCATCTCTTGAGCTAAATGTAATTGTGGCTTTAGCTAAAATAAAGCATTATACGGAATAACTTTGTTACTCTTTTATCTTTTAATAGTGCTGGCCTGATAAGTTTAAAAGGGTGTAACTAAGTTATGAACTGCCATTGTATTTATGCAGTGTTTGTGGTGGTTTCTCTCAGTTCTATCTTAAATTCAACTTCCTGAAAAGATGTTGTCTTTCTAGCAATTACACCTTACATTATTGTAGTTTTTCAAGCCTAAATTATATCTCTTAGTACTAGACTGCTTATTACTAGGTCTGTACAAAAGTATTCTGGAAAAAATACAAAGCATGAGTGGTTTAAAGACTTGCTCACTAGAAATAGCAACTTCTTGAAATATTCCACAGCAGTTCTGGGTAAGTAAACAAGGGGATAGGCTGGGAGAAGAAGGATTAGTTCTCAACTTGTATCAGGCAACTTT
Source organism: Protopterus annectens (assembly GCF_019279795.1). Taxonomy (NCBI): domain Eukaryota; kingdom Metazoa; phylum Chordata; order Ceratodontiformes; family Protopteridae; genus Protopterus; species Protopterus annectens. The sequence continues at coordinate 2,428,896 of NC_056742.1, read as the reverse complement.
TAAAAAATAACATAAAAGTTACAGCAGTTTTGTTATGTTTCTATAACCTTCAGTTAAAAGAATAATGTGTGAAAAGTAGGTATGCAGCATGAGTAGCTGAGTTTACTAAATTTTAAGATAAAATTATCAAGATTATTAAAGCTAAAGTTTAATTGAACAATCTGTTAAAATATGTTTTATTAAATGTCTTTTGTTATATTATACAGTATAACCTAGTGTCTAGAATATTTCTGTGCTACATTGCTAATATCACAGATTGCTGTCATAGTACTTCATTAAGTTAGATGAAAGCTATAACAACTTTGAATGCTGGTATAAGCAGTAAACTGTTTAAATCAGAAAAAAAAGATATGATTTAATTTTCATTTTCTTCTCTACAAGCCTCAGTAGAATGCCAGTGAGAAATACTAACACTGACAATCAAACCCAAAATGTTACTGATATATAAGTGTGGTGTGGAATTAAATATACCCAAAAGACGAAATATTTTAACAAATTTATATATAACAAAGCCCAGTGTGAGTGTGTGTTTATGCATGCATGTTTCCTTTTATTGACGCTGTCATTAAAAATGCATACGTTAAGAAAATAATGTACAGCTTATGTGTTATCTGTATAGTTAATCTCTCAATGTTCCTTAGTAGAAAGGATACTCTCCAGACTTTTCAGTCAAGCAATTTACAAAGTCACTTATGCATGTGATATAGCTATCACTGTTTATTATTCTGATCACTGCAGACTGCTATATGAACAAAGAATTTATGGCAAGAGGGAGCGAAACATAGTTCAGGTCTTTGTATCTCACACCATCATATAATTAAAATTAATTATAGTTATAATTAAAAATGTTAGCAGTTGCTGTGTGAGTACGGAGAAAATTAGCTTTGCCTTTACACATAGTGGAGACAGGACAGTAACCTACTGGTGGAAGAAGACTGAATGCTCGAGCCTCAGTTGCCCAAGGTTGAACCCGTGAGTGATCTGAGTTCCTTCATAAGAAATCACAGTTAGTGAGTTGGACGGGAAGTGATTCCCTTTTTGAGTGAATTTCCCCCTTTTTCAAGTTGGTATGACTATGGAGTTGGTGTGTGTGTGTGTGTGTGTGTGTGTGTGTGTGTGTGTGTGTGTGTGTGTGTGTGTGTAGATATATATATATATATATATATATATATATATATATATAGAGAGAGAGAGAGAGAGAGAGAGAGAGATATAAAGTTCAGGAGTGTGCAGGGCTTGCCCCCTGTAAAAAACACTTAAAAATATTTTTAGGAGTTTTTTCTGCAAATGCTCTTCACATTAATTTTCCACCACTTGTGGTGGAAACAGGACATGACAGGGTCATCTCCAAAAGAAATCTGAAGGAAGGCATTAGTGATTAAAAATTACCATCAATTAACTTTTTCTTTATATACATCATAGCATGACATGGCCTAAATCATCAGGATCCAGAAGATGGGAATTACATCCACTGTCTTATTAAAAGTATTTATTGCAGATGGCTACAACACCTCATTGATTAAATCTTGTCAACAAATTATATACAAAGTAGTGCTTGTCTTTCAAATGCTTTTGTATTAATTTCTGTTAGTATAGCCCATTTGAAAATTAAATGCTGCATCAATACACTGTACATGATCTTAAAACAGTAGCGAGATATAGGATAAGGCTGTTAATGCTGACAACATAGTTCCTTTAGCATGCCATCTGTTTGGGGAAAACTAGTGCATCAATTACAAGACATTTTGTTTGGCATTATGCTTCATATAAATATACTTAGATCATGCCTCCTTGTGTCCTGATCATATTTGCTGAAGGGTACCAGATGAAGATCTCGAACAGTGGTAACGTAAAGATTAACTGCTTATGTTATTGCTGTCATCTATAGGGTTTCTTTTAGCAAAGTTTTACTACTGTGTAAGTTAACTTCAGTTTAAAATGTTGATTTCTGCATTAATACTCCATTTAAATTACTCTTTCCTCACTACCTTACTACTGCTATATCTTGCATTACCCTCCCTGACTAGCTATGTTTCTCTCCATTATATCTTTCTTAGATCCTATCCTGTTCTAAGTCATACTCGTCTGCACAAAATAAACAAATGTGCTCTACCACCTAAAAGCACAAATCTCCCTCCTGTTAGCCACTGCAGGTAGCATTAAATGGTAGCTGTCTATTCATCTACAGCCTTGTCTATGTAAATAACTCTGACCTTCCATGAAAAGAAACATAGTCAATAGAGGAAAAAATTAAATTAAATTAAAGGATATTCAAAAGTATTAATTGTATAGCAGTTGTTCGTACAGCTGTAGGACACTGCCATTGTTTGTAGTGACTAACAACAGCTGTATACCATTAGGCTATTTCTGAACTTTTTTACATTAAACCAACTTTTTAACCAACTAAACCAGAGGACATGCCCCTTGTATTTAAAGCAACTAGCAACCAGAGGGCCCCTATCATCTTCCTGCTTTTTAAAAACTGCAGACTATTTTTCAAATATTTAATGATTAGCAATTCCTGACAATAGCACACACCCTCACAACTTATTTTGTTTGTTAAAGGGCTCTAGTCTACCGAACGCTCCTTCTTTAGACAGTTGGGGCTAGTTTATTTCCACTCTAAGAGTCCTCATTTTCCTTCACTCTGCTCCTTTAACGTTTCTTCAGTACCACACTATTTATATCCACTGGTATCGGCATCCTTTTCACTGAGAAACGTGCCAGGTGTCACTTTGATAAAAGATCCATTCACACGTTGCTTTCTGCTGGCGCCTCACCCTTAAAGGGTGCAATGCACTTTGTCTGCTACCTACTTTATAAATGAGAATAACAGCAGCAGGTTCAGGGAACAGCAGCAAGTTCTTGATTAGTACAACACTTTATTTACATAAAATAATAAAATGGTAAATCTGGCAACAATATTTCCAAGCGCTTGCGTCTCTTTATTCAGAGACTTTTTCAAGGATCCTCCTATTATTTTCGTTTATTGGGTTTGTGTTGCTATGTCAGTTTTGTTTTGGTACCTACTTTATCCGCAATGCCTGCACCACTCCCACTTGCATTGTATTTAAACACAACAGTCTCCACCCTCCTATCCTATTAACCAATCTGGTAACATCTTACTCTTATGTTTCTTTTTCACCTAAGTAACAGTAACCATTATATGAGATTAACATTGGCCCTGTTCACATAACCAATCTAAACCTTCTTATTTGTTTTTATCCTCTCCCTTCAGATTATATACCATTGCACTAAAGCTCACACAATATACTTTCATTCAAAACTTCTCTGCACTCACTCTCTCTCTGCACACAAATAGCTACTAAAACCTATTCTCCTCCCTCAAATACACAGTTTACTTCCACTTGCTAATTTTATTCTAGAACACACACATAATTTTCCACATCACTGTACTTGCATCACTTTCTCTTTCATCCCAAGCTTATCCTAACCTTTATGTCTTTAACCCTATTTCCCCATTAACTCCCAGATTATCTCTACCCAACATCTTCTCCTTCAAGCTTGTACATAATCCTTCAATTTCCCCTCCAAACTCCTCGCTCACTCCAGCTACTCACTATACACAACTGCACAGCAGCCTCCAATTCCTTGTAATTGACTGCATCACATCCAGTACGATCCTTAGTCAGATAATAGTACTAACAACCCCTCCTTTCCTTACACATTTCACAGCACTAAAACAAAATTCCCAAGTCTATTACTTTCCTTCCTTTCCTGACACAAATACTGACCACTAAATTATAATATGCACTCACATCCACATAGGTTCAAACTTTCTCAAATTGTATCCATCTACTTTCTCAAGTACAACAGAAAATGACATTAACCGGCACTCCTGGAACCAGTATTATACTTTAAAATGATAACAAAGTACCTCTTTTTCTTTCCACTCATATTCCTCTCTTCTAAAAGTAGGTGGAGATACTCACCCAAATCTCTGATCATATAATACATCACAGTACACTAATATAAACTTCAGTGATGTCACCACTACAAGTCCCTCGAATCAAAATAAAGCAGGCTTACACATATAAAATATCAATTTGCATAGTATGTGCAATAAACTCCCTTAATTCCATGCATGCTTAGCCCACCATTTCCCCTAATATACAGCATTAGCCAGCACAGAGCAGTAGGAAGTCCTCATCCCAAAGTTTAATATTCATAGATTAAACAGAACACACACACACACACACACACACACACACATAAAAATGAGGCATTATAGCAATTGTCTTTCAAAACACGTTACAAATTACTGCTTCCACTATTAGTCCCACTAAAATTTAAAAAAAATGAAATTCTCATCTCCTCCCTCAGAGTCAGTGATCAAAAGAACTTCTGCATAAATGCAATATACAAAAATGCCAGGCAATAACACTAGCACTACTAGCTGCAAATATATCACAAGAAATTATCATATCAGGAGACTTTAACATCAATGAGTAAACACCACAGCTGAAACAGTAAGGATATGGGAAGACAATAAGGAAATGCTGCAGCATGGTAATTGGAGTACAAATGAGTAATTAACACCTAGGAACTCACAGTGGGCTATTGACAACATCTAACAAGGCTGCTAGCAGCTACCTGCAGAACTGGAAAGGGGAGGTGCCGTACAGCAAAGAAAAGAGAACTGTCACAGCAGAACAAAGCAAACTTGCAGTAGATCAGCTACATAACACATTTCACTACACAATCCTGGGTTGTGAAAGTCCACAACAAGAAAGCAGGCAGCTGGATGCATGTCTGACAATGGGAGGGGAATCAGGTTGAAAAGTGAAGTAAAGGGCAATAGATGAATCACGGCAGCCAAGCGTAAGTCAACACCAAAGGCCGCACAATAGTAGTACCTGCTGTAAAACCCATAATTAAGATACCCTGCAGCTGGAATTGCACATACACACCCAATTACACCAGCAGCATCCACTGTGCAATAGTTTAAAGTGTGAAAGCACCGAACACACACTTGTGTATTCCCAGAGACTCTGCACCATTAGTGTATACTGACGGGGAACTTTCAATATATACATGTTAGGGGCTGCCATAGCTATGATTCACCAGCATGTGTTGGAGACTGATGGTGGTGTGGAGGATGATGCTGACAACCATTCAGGCACTGGAGGAGGAGAAGAGTGTTCAGATCCAGGGTAACCTGCCATGGGCTACATGATCTGGAGATAGTAGAGCATTACAGGGTGGATAGGGACACCATATAGCAACTTGTTGAGCTGTGCTGGCCACGCCTCAGAGCCAGAAATAGAGGGGAACCCATCCCAGTGGACACGAAGCTATGTGTAAGCTTGAGAATACTAGCCACAGGTACCTTTCAAAGGCCAACTGGGGATACCATGGGAATTTCACAGGCATCAGCATCCAGGGTACTCCACCAGTTCCTGGATGCCATGTTACCACACGCCAATGAGCACATATACTTCCCCCAAATGCAGGAGGAGTTGGCCAGAAATATGCGTCTCTTCCACCGTGTGGCAGACTACCTGGAGGTACTGGGTGCAATAGACTGCACACACATACACATCAAGTCACCACCCATTGAGCAGGGTAGGCACTACATAAACCACAAGGGATACCCCTCCATCAACTGCCAGGTCATGTGCAATGCCCAGGGCATTATCATGGATATGTGTGCTGGCAGCCCTGGAAGCTATCATGACTCCCACATCTGGCATGCCTCACAACTGTATCAGGTATTTGCCAGGGGGGACATCCCATATGGCCACCTGCTGGGCGATGCTGGCTATGTACTGGAACCATAGATGATGACTCCCATCAGAAATGCACACACATCCATGCAAGAACACCATAACGAGGCACACACAGAAACCAGAATCATCATAGAGTGTGTGTTTGGGATGCTGAAATCATGGTTCCGTTGCTTGGACATATCTGGTGGAGCCTTGCAGTACTCTCCAAGCACGTGTGCCCACATCTTCATAGTATGTGCCATGCCACACAATATGATCCTGCGGAAACAGCTGCAGCAGGGACAGAATGGTGAAGGCCCTCACAGCCCACCACCATTGCCAAGGGCCCCACAGACACAAAGGGATTCAAACCATGAACACCCTGTGCCAGCCCCAGTAGGCAGATGGAGACGTGCCCAGTATGCCCATGCCTTGGCAAAGAGGGAATGTATGGCACACACACTGACAGTGTAGGCACCTACGGACTAACACCCTTCTCCAACTGCACACACAGCAAACATGGATGGCACACACACATGCGACCACCTGTAAATTGTCATGTATAGGTGGTCTACTGTGTGCATCCTACATAGGCAGCCCTCACCTATTGTACACACAACTGCCATTGGCACAGGGTAAGTCAATACCTGAACAGTAAATTAAGCTATCAGCATGTGTCAATACTCTATATATAGGTTCATAGGTACATAGGTAGATACATGCCTAACTGCCCGAGGCCATTCATAAGCATAGCCAAAATGTGTCTGCTGATGCCACCCCATTGATTAACTAACTGTCCCTCTGTGGAGCAGAGCCAATTGCAGGATCCCTGGGGTGTATTCACTGTTCCCCACCCACTCTGCAAGGATTCCCTGGTGTGTTTGTGAGGGGCTCCATATAATGTAATCAGGAATGTAGTTCCAAATCATGGGGTGTACCCATGACAGGAATCTGTCACTCCAGCATCTTCCAGTTATGGTTGTGGCAAGGTGTAGCTCATTACAGTGTGTGGCTCACTGTGACATGGATTCCCATAGGAGAAGCATATCTATTAAGCCTGATCTGGACACAGCTTTGTTGGCTAGCAAGTATCATCTCTGAGTAAATGAGATTCCACTTAGTAATGCAAGAGTTTATGCAGTCTGGCAGCATAGGACACATGTCTGAGGGCAGTATCCCTCTATGCGAGGTACGTTCGTGGCCCTTCCAGCTGTCAGATGTGTCTTCTGAGGTAAATCCAAAATGGGTTATCATACTCGATGATGGGATTGATGACTGATGAGTAATGGGGCACAATAACCTAAGTCTGTTTAGATGCGAACCCTTACGTAATCAGATGGCCTACATAGACGGATGTCCTAACTACTTCGCAGATATGACTGTCAAAGGAGAGATCACTATGTAATGTAGTCCCCACATACTCATTACGTCGTCTGAATTATAATTTCTGCTACTCATGTGTTAATATGTGTGTGTGTAGTTTCCCAAAATGGAATGACCATGCAGTATGTGGCCTTTAGCTGGAGACCATCACTCTGACATCCTGTGTTGGTCTATGTGTGGCCCCTTGAAGGACATCTGTGACAGCTGGACTGTCAGTTATGGCTCCCAGTCTGCAGTAATCACCAAACACGGCCTGCTGTAGTCCACCTGTGTTAGCCTGTACCTCTGAGAAGTATATGGCAAACAGTAGGCGTCCCAGGACTGAGTTATGTGGGACACCAGTTATGACTGGTCAAGAGTTGGACCTGGAGGCTGCTAGGCTTACCATGTGGGTTGTGTGTGTAAGCCTGTTGGCAAATCAACCTGTGATGTATGGGTGTATGTACTGGCTGGTGTGTATAGAAATAATACCTGAGTGGGGAATGGTGTCAAAACCCTTGGCGAGGTCCAGGTAGTATGTCTGAACTACCGCACTCCACACCTAAAGTCTAGGTGACTGTAAGATATCAAACTGGTTCAGTAGGCATGATCTGCACTCAATCAAGCTGGCTTGGGTTGGGACAAGTGTTTGGAGGTTACCATTGTCTATGTTAATGAGTGCCATGAGGATGCACTCCATAGCCATGCAGATCAGGCTACTCAGGCTTATGGGGTGGTAGTTACCATGGTCAGTTGTGTCACCACCTTGGTGGAGTGGAATAGCTGTTGCCATGCGCCAGTGAATGGCCATGTAGCCTGTGTAGAGGCTGATGTTGAATTGCTATATTAGGCGGGGGATCACTTTGTCTTGTAGTGTCTGCAGGATGCAGTCTGGGACACCATCTGCCTCCATTGACACTCTGTCATGCCATTTGAAAGTGCCATTACCACCTGTATGTCTCCAATGTCTGGGATACTGTACGTTTTGGGTATTGTTGTGGGCCCAGTAGGGGATGAAGCTTGTTCCGAATGTATCATCAGGTGTGTTGGTGATATCAGTAGGGTTAGTATATTCAGTGCAATATTGCACCAGCACAGTGCAAATCTGTATGTTACTGCTGACATCCTTGACATAGCCAAAGAAACCTTTGTGGTCATATTCCGAAACCATGCCTATTTACCTGTGGATGTCAGCTTTGGATGATTACATGAGTAACATAAGTATCTTGCTAATAATGGTGACGGACGTCTGCATGTCTTGGGATTTGCTGTTGTTCTGGACTACTGTCCTACTTCTGTTGTATAGCCTGTATAATGCAGGGGTTCAGCAGACTAGTGTCCTTGTGTAGGAGTAGTGAGTCCTGGTTTACCACTGATGGCATGACTCATACATCTTTGGAGGTGCTTGTAGAGTGCATTCGTAATTCTGTCTGTATCTTGAGCAGTGTCATCCCTGAGCGTGGGGGCTGTGAACCCTCCCACCTCTGCCATTAGTACTGTGAATTTTAGCTGTAGGAAGAGTATTCACTGTGTGTTCCTATACTGGGTGGGGGAGATGACTGGGAGTGGAAATCATCAGTGAATAGTTCATGGTCAGATCTAAACAGTGACTGGTTTACCTCTGCTGTAGTGCACCTGTTGCACATGTCAGTGATTACCACTTCTAGTATGTTTTCACCTCTCGTTAGTCCATCTACCAACTGATACAGGCCATATGAGGTGATAAATCCCAGGAAGTGCTGGGCCTGAAAGTGAATACTTGAGTAGGTTATCCAATTAAGTGTAGGGTAGCTGACATTGACAAATAACAGCGTGTCTGGTAGGACTGTCATGTTTACCACTGTCTCCAGATAGTTGTAGTGGTGCTCCTGGGTCATGGAGGGTTATCTGTAGCAGCTCACAGTTTGCATTGTAGTCATGGCTGATGTTAGCTGCACATGGATGATCACAGAGGTATCATGCTGCCCCACTAACTTGGAGGTGTAGGTATCCCCGATGAATATGGACACACCCCTCCATGTCTGTACCAGTCCATGTTCAGTGGCTGAAATGTGTGTTATGGGTTGTAGTCTGGTAGTGCCGGTGTGCTCACAGGAGCCTTATACAGGTCCCAGTCACAGAACAGATGTAGATGTTGTCCATACTGAAGGGTGCTATGAGTGCGTGTATGTTGTGATACTACCCCTGGTGTTGAGTAGCCTTACCATCATTGGTTCCGCTATTGTGTAGTTCATGGATGTGAGGTTCACCTCTGAGACCTGCCTAAAAATGGCACCTTGGGGGCACCAATAGCCTTGCCCAGCATTCCAAATCCTTAGGCTGACACATGTAAGTTGGTATGGCATTGTTGCAGGCATGTATCCCATTTGTGCTTGTGCCCCATCTTTCCTGTAGGTAACCTACTGATAAGTAATGCAAAGCCTGAAACCTATATATGTCCACTAGCTTCCAAGATAGGCTTTTGGAGTGATTATGTATCAGTAGTCTGTATGCTATTGCTGTACTTAACTGTTGTCTGACTACATGGTGATTTTACACTCCATATTGTGATCAGAAAACTCTGTATAATCACATATGATGTTGGAGATGGCCTGCACTGTAGAGGTTCACATATAGGTAGTAGGCTATCTGCCCAAGGGCATTTAGAAGCATAGCTACAGTGTGGTGGCTTTACCTGCACCATTGATGAAGTAACTGAGCCTCAGTCAAGCATAGCCAATGGAGTGATACCAGGCAGAGTTGCTGGAAGCTGTTGAAGACTGGGGTGCTGTAGGGTGATAGGGGCACATAGTGATTTCAAAAGGGCATGTTAACATGACAACCCAACATCATTCAATTTCCCCAACAGGTCTTGCAGCTGTAAAACTGGAGTGGCTCCCACACACACTGGCTGTATGTTTCTGGGACACATGATCCCAGGGGTGTATATACTGTTGGCCAGTCACACATCAAGGTTTCCCCTGAAGTGTGTCAGTGAGGGGCTATGCCAAATGTAGTTAGGATGTTAATGTATAGTCTCTCAATTCATGTGTTATGTCGGTATTTCGAGAAGCTCACTGGGTGTGGGTGGCTCCGTCTGTTGTGTAGTCAAGCTTACACATAGGATTCAAGGACATAGGAAATAGGCAGAAGGAACATTAATGTCAATAGTGTAATGGCTACAGCATTTGCCTAATATCTGTACAGTCCTGGTTCAAATCCCAATAAAGTCAGAGATGATTTACATGTTACATAGTATACCTTAACCACAGCTTGCATATACAGGTAGTATTCCACAGAATAATAAACATTTGGAACACACAACCACTGAAATGTGTGTTAATCACCCTTGCACTACCAGTGCCTGCTCTGAGAGGTAAAATGACCACTGCCAGGATTAGAACACGTAACCACGTACTCAAATCTTCACAATAACCTACCACTAAGCTACATGAGAAGCACCAGCTACATGTGCATTCTGACAGGTTAAAACACAAAAGGGAGGAATGTAATTAATATATATATATATATATATATATATATATATATATATATATATATATATATATATATATATATATATATATATATATAGATAGATAGATAGAGAGAGATATGTCAATATATAGGTTCATAGGTTCATAGGTTCATACTATGCTATCTGCCCTGGGGCAATTATAAGCCTAGCCCGATTCTGTATGGCTTACGCCACCCCTTGATTTGAGTATATTGTGCCCTTTTTAAGGTTTAGTTTACTGTGCCTCTGTCTAATAGTGACACGGGAGTAATCCCTGGGACAAACCTACGATCCCCTATCCACCTATCGAGATTCTTCTTGAAGAGATTCAGTAAGATGCTCTGCCTCACATGAACTGGAATTCTATTCCAGAGCGAAGGGAGCCTCTGGGTTATGAACCTGTCCCTCCAGCAAGTTCTATTTATTTCTGTGCTGAGGTTCAAGTCCCTTGAGCGTGTGGCTCTAAGGGATTTAGATTTACTGAGGTGGAGCATGTCCATTAATTCTGGATTTGACATAGCTTTGTATGTCAGGCATAGATCGCCTCGAAGTAGGCGGTATGCAACTGAGTAGAGCTGGAGTTTTTTTAACCTAGCAGCATATGGCATCTGTTTGAGACCCTTGATCCTCTTGGTGAGATACTTTTGGGGTCTTTCTAATTGCTGCAGGTGTTGGGTAAGGTACATCCCAAAAGGGGCATTGTATTCTATGATGGGCCTGATGAGGGATGAATAAAGGGGCACAATTACCTCTCTTGATCTAGATGTGAAACCCTTTGTTATGAGGTCTGCTATGTAGAAGGTCTTTCTAACCACTTTGGCAATGTGGTTTTCAAAGGAGAGATTGCTATCAAGTTGGGTCCCCAGGTCCCTAATAACTTTCTCTGTACTTAATGGGTTTCCGCTTATGTGGTAATTTGTGGGCACATTGTTTTTGCCAAAGGGTATGACTATACATTTTTTGGCATTTAGCTTTAAACCATGGCGCTGGCACCAGTTATCTGTCTCTGTGAGACCTTTTTGAAGGATGTTTGTGTCAGCTGGAGAGTCGATTATGGCACCCAGTTTGCAGTCATCTGCGAACTTGGTGAGACATAGTCCTCCCACGTTTGCCTGTACCTCGGAAAAGTATATACCAAATAAGAGTGGTCCCAGGACAGAACCCTATATATAGATAGGTTAACAACATCTACATAACCATGGAAGTACATATAAATGGGATACCTACCAAATACCGAATGCTTGACATACCAACGCGCATAATCAAGAGGCTTAAAGACTGAAAGACCACAGTACCGAAACACTAGAAGTGCGAGGTTTAAAATCCTGATGTTAAGGGACATTTAGTTAGTGCTTCTGGTGTTGCAGTTCAGGTAGGTTAGTGTGTGTAAGTGTGTTTCTGAGGGCTGTAGTGTGTGTAAGTGTGTGTTCTGAATCTGGTGTGTGTTCCTGGGGGACTGTAATGCGTGGGTGTGGGTTTGCTTTCTGCATCTGTTTGTGCAATCTCGGAGGTAGAATATTAAAGTAGGGGGGTGTGGGGGGTGTAGGGGGGCTTGCCCACCTGCTCATATATAGTGTAGGATGGTTTGTTTGGATGTGGTGGGTAGCAGTATCTCTGTGTGTGCGTGTGTGTGTTCCATGTTTGTTTTACATTCGCAAGTTTGGCTGTCGCTGTCGGTAATGTGGGGTATGGGAGTCTGGGCCCGGTACTGTGGGCATCGGAACTGTGTGCATTCGGGATTCCATAGGTATCCCGTATACAGTTGTTGAAGTGTTCATATATGAGTATAACATGGACCATAGCAATCACACATTCCGCCATGACCAAACTTTATGAACAAAGGATATGGAGAGTATATGCCTATACACTATTACAAATATGTGCTATGGACATAGGTTCATAGGTTCATAGGTTCATAGGTTTATACTAGGCTATCTGCCCTGGGGCAATTATAAGCCTAGCCCGATTCTGTATGGCTTACGCCACCCCTTGATTTGAGTATACTGTACCCTTTTTAAGGTTTAGTTTACTGTGCCTCTGTCTAATAGTGACACGGGAGTAATCCCTGGGACAAACCTACAATCCCCCATCCACTTATCGAGATTCTTCTTGAAGAGATTCAGTGAGGTGCTCTGCCTCACATGAACTGGAATTCTATTCCAGAGAGCGAGCCTCTGGGTTATGAACCTGTCCCTCCAGCAAGTTCTATTTATTTCTGTGCTGAGGTTCAAGTCCCTCGAGCGTGTGGCTGTAAGGGATTTAGATTTACTGAGGTGGAGCATGTCCATTAATTCTGGATTTGACATAGCTTTGTATGTCAGGCATAGATCGCGTCGAAGTAGGCGGTATGCAACTGAGTAGAGCTAGAGTTTTTTTAACCGAGCAGCATATGGCATCTGTTTGAGACCCTTGATCCTCTTGGTGAGATACTTTTGGGGTCTTTTTGGGTCTTTCTAATTGCTGCAGGTGTCGGGTAAGGTACATCCCAAAAGGGGCATTGTATTCTATGATGGGCCTGATGAGGGATGAATAAAGGGGCACGATTACCTCTCTTGATCTAGATGTGAAACCCTTCGTGATGAGGTGGGCTATGTAGAAGGTCTTTCTAACCACATTTTATTTATTTATTTTATTTTACATTTGTTAACCGGGGGTGTCTGACTGAGCCGAAAAGGCCCTTTTTCAGCAGAGGCCCGGGGAGAAAAGCTCCACAAAGAAAAATTACAGACACATTTAGTTATTCAGACATAATCAGTATACACACAAATTACAAGAGACATGTTTTTACAGTGGTATGCGGCACAAACAGTTACAGTGGAGAGAACAATCAAAAAAGATATTAATTTTAAAAATAAAGGTAAGTAATAGATTTGTGGTGTACAGCTGAACTTTGGAATGTAGGTAGAATACATACATAGTACACAGGTACAGTACATACATTGTAGATTATGAGCCAAAGATAGGGTTACCACCTGTCCCACTTTGCGATGGACAGTCCCTCTTTGGGCGGTTGTGTCCTGACCAAACATATTAAAAATGGCAAATGTCCTGAGATTGTAGGACATAGTTATTTCTGTATCTAAAATACCTACATGTTACAAGAAACAGGATAAGCAACTAAACTGCTACAAGAATAAGCTTATATTTAGGCAAAAAAGGAAAGTTCTATCCTTTGTACTGACCGTGGGTTTGTGTCAGCCTGTAAAATCTGATGTGTGTCCTGAAAATGTCCCACTATGGCCATTTGAAAAGGTGGCAACCCTAGCGAAAGAGGGTCAGTCACCAACACAACTCCAATGACTGCAAATACCTATGACAGAAATACACAGACAGCTTTCATGTAGCAACACTTCATTACATTCCGATGTAGTTCCGAAAGGATTCAAGGATTAACATCACCTGCATGCTATACAGGAACCAATTAACAGTCCCTTAATGAATCAGCCTGCAATTACCATAGTATTAGTCCACTAAAGGATAGGTGTTCAAATAGGGAGGGAACCCTCACACACATATCGATTATGTATAAAAGCAGTTCCTACACACCTGCATCTGCTATGTACACCCACCAACATCTCCCCCACACCCAAACCAATTACAATACAAACTGTAATAACATCACAAATCATTCACTCACTGTACGACATCTACAGAAGTCTTAACATACCTTGTCAGAGACACACGAACATGGCCTTTTGTGAAATAGTTGCTGTTATACAATGGAACAGCTGCTGATGTTACAGGGTTTGTTTGCACTGATCCCATTTCAGAGGGTTGTGTGTACACCAGGACGTGTTACCAATTACTGATTAACAGCACAGTATGATACACATGTACACCAAACCAAAGATGTCTGGTGAGCACACTGTAAACCACCTAACATTTCATGCATAGCCATACAGCCTTGAGCTGCGCAAACATCCTTGCCAGACTGAAACATATTCAGAAGTATCAGGTACAAACAAACCCTGCATAAGTTGCAATGTTCTGAAATATAACAGCTGTACTCACATGTAGAACAACATCTTCTAGCCATTACATACAATCCATGGGAGTCATGAAGGTAATATATCTCTGTCTGTCTCTGTATAGCTGTTGAAATACATCACAAACAACACATCCAGACTGTCTTCCTTGAAAGTAAGGCAAAGGGACAACGCCCAAGTGGAGTACACAATTATACACCACTGTTGCATGGTATTGGCTAATGCAGTAGCTGCACAGCTGATGTGCATCTAATTAACTACTTTGGAACACCAATTCGTGGTCAGAATAGCATATGTTACCGATATTTAACTATAAAAGGATGGCTTATCACACATTCAAACCATCTGTATATACCAGCAGAACATTACAAAGAAGATTGAAACACAAACTGAAAAGGATTGAAATAATAGTCAACGACACCTCGGGTTACTAATAAGGTATGTAGAACACTCAGTATGTCTGTGTATGTAGTACCTGTTCTGTAATAATTAAAGTGTACGCAATGCATATAGTGGAAACAGTTATCTTGTAGTGATGTATTGTTGAGCATAGTAACGCTTGTAGTATTTATGTGTTTACTGCTGTAGGTCACAAGGCAAACACCGCATACACCACAAGGGATGCTATATAAGGGCTTTGAACCCAACAATTCCTCACCAGCCGCTGTCAGTGGCAGGGTTTTTCCAATAGGTACGTGCTATAATGGGATAGCATATGTTGAGATACTGTAACAGTAGGCATATCAGACCTCCCAACCGTCCCGAATTACTCGGTTTTTACCGAGTTTTGGGGTCCAAATGAAGGGGTGCCACGATTCCCGAGTGGCACCCTTCATTCGATTTTGCTTTTTTTTTAAATTTTCGCGCTGTCGGAGCTGACGTCATCACGTACGCAATGACGTCAGCTCCTTCAGGCTATCAGCCAGTCAGAATTGAGCTCAAGGAGCTCAAATCATCATTTCCGGCTGGCTGAATTGAATCGCAAGCTGGCAGGAATGGGGAACACCACTACAGCAGAGGAAATTATGTGCGGCCATGAAGATCGAAGTCATCGAACAGAACAGCAGAGGTC
Organism: Protopterus annectens; assembly: GCF_019279795.1. Taxonomy (NCBI): domain Eukaryota; kingdom Metazoa; phylum Chordata; order Ceratodontiformes; family Protopteridae; genus Protopterus; species Protopterus annectens. The sequence continues at coordinate 2,413,251 of NC_056742.1, read as the reverse complement.
AGAGGAACTTGTGTGCAGGCCAGGAAGCTGAAACGGTGAACAGAACAGCAGAGAAACTTGTGTGAAGGCCAGGAAAGCTGAAACAACAGAGTTTGCGGCGAACAGAACAGCAGAGAAACTTGTGTGCAGGGCTGCAGGCCAGGAAAGCTGAAACAGCAGAGTTTGCAAGCCAGGAACTTCTCAGGGCAGAGCAGGGATTAATGGCAGGTCGCAGGAAGCAACGACAGAGGAATGTGAACTACTCAGGGTAAGGAACCAACCACTCGTTATTCAGGGTGTGTGTGTGTGTGTGTGTGTGTGTGTGTGTGTGTGTGTGTGTGTGTGTGTGTGTGTGTGTATGTGTGTGTGTGTGTGTGTGTGTCTCCATTTGTAAAGAATGTTGTCTTTTTTCATGAATGATGGACTTCAAACGTAATTGTATGTAATGATAATCTAGATCATTACAAAGAACGGATAAAAAGGAACAGCAAATTGGACTTCTTTCTTTGCTGCTAGATACAGCATTTTTAAATCCTGCATATTCTATCTCAAGGCTGCAATAGACTGGTAACCACCAAAAGTCCTGATTTCTTAACTATATACAGCACCTCAGCTATTATTCCTTATTATTCATAGCCAGCAGGCATCTCTTTTTAATGCCTTGATACAAGAGCGAGTCAAGAGTATGAAAAGTGTTTTTTTTTAATAAATACGTTATGTTGCAGTGCTGCATTGCTGGGTGGTGGCACAGATCAGTATTTTCATACAGTGTATCACTACATAGCAGATACTAATTAATGCATTAATGATATTAAAGTGAGGTAAGCAAATCAGTATAGAAAAGGAAGGATTCTGTAGTCTACAATAACATAAAAAAAATCTTAGAAATAGCAATGTCAGTAAAAGCAGACATAATCTGTTTGAAGGATGCAAACAAATGTAAATCATAGACACTTTCAGTACAATATAACACCAGACATATTAAGTGGAATTAATATTTTGCAATCAGTTACCTTCATTTCATAGACTACTTAGTGGAAAAACTGTTTTTTAGCTAGCAATGTGCATAATAGCTTCAAGTTCTGAGTAATAATTTGCTAGATGTAATGTATCTTTTGTTATGCCCATATTCTTGGTGACTAGAGGTATTCAGGCTCTAAAAAGAGCCTACTATCTCTAGCCACCACAATGTCTGAGTGAGTTGAGAGCTATGATGAGAAGTGAGAACATTTTGTTCTGCTAACAGTTGAAAGTTATGCTCTGAGCTTTGTCCAGATTTTTTTTGTACTAAGAGTTGAGAGAGCTATGATAGGTAAGAACATTTTTTTTATTTTGTGCTAAGAGTTAAGGGCTATGATAAGATGATAAGAAGTGAGAACACAATTTGTATTTCCCCATTATTGTTTTTGTGCTAACAGTTCAGAGATATGGTGAGTGAGAAGTGAGAAGAACTGAATTTGTATTCCCCCATTATTGGCTTTGTTGTTTGTCCATGTTTTTTGTGTTGAGGTTAAGAGCTATGTTGAGACTTGAGAAATGAATTCACTAAATGATGGCTATTAAGTTTCACTCTTCCTATTTTTCCGGCAGCTGCTGATTTGGCATAGCGATATGTTGTTCTGACTGTAGTGCATAGAGTCCTGGGTTCAAAACCTGCCAGCGAAATGCATGATGGTAGCACAACATGTTATTCTAGCAACTTTACAAAATTATACAAGCAATGTTTAAAATGTGTCCCTGGTTTTGACCTTTGTCCCCCAAAAATTGAAATTGAAAATAAGTGCGAGACGCTGTGCAAGATGCCTATGGCTTACACTACTGTCATTCTATTTATAGTGTGGGTGTGGAAGCAGACTTTTATGATGGAAATGTTCTGAATTGGGCAGTTTTGTCATTATTGGTTCATGTGTTTTGTTTCATTGCCTACAGTACAGATTACTGGTAAAATGTTCAAACAATAAATTTAAAATGCGCTCTAACATGTGTGTTGTATTATACAAGGAATATAATTTAATAAAGTCAGGAAGGTGTATAAAGAAAAGAACACATGTATGTTTCTTGTTTTGTGTGTAAGGGGCCAATGATTTGAAAACAGCCCAAAGGTAATCTTTATCCACCACTGGCCAGATGCATTTTCTTTGGATGTGGTGTGGGTTTCAATGCTGTTTCAATGAATGTGAGTTTCAAGGGCAAAAGTTTTAATGTCAAGCCTATTCTTATTGTGAGACAGTATTGCTTTGTTTACCAGATGATGTCTTTTAGTGTTTCTGCTTCTGTATTGTTGTAAAATCCAAATCATTGTAGAAGTAAAGCAGTATGCATACATTAGTGTTTATGGTAAATGAGGTGAAATAACGGGACATTGGAATGGCTACAGGGGGACTCTGGTGCCATGTTTTGGTTGTCTGTTCTTCAGTTTGCGTTCGAAGGTTGGTATCCCACAATTCCATTGGAGTGGGTGGGGTTACATAATTATGTATGCAAATTAGATGTTAATCAGCGTACAGATTTGTACCTATTTTTCATGTGCCTTGTCCAGATTTTTGATGTTTCCAGGTTGAGAGGTATGAGGCATATGTATGGGTGTATTACTGAGAATATCATGTCGAAGGTTGGCCTACTGTGCAATTATGATTTGCATTGTGGGATATTGTGCCAATAACTGTGTAATGTACAGTATTGTAGGCAGATATGTATTACATTTTACATAGCATTACTGTTATGTTAGGCAAACATTAGTTATGTCTATTGGCATTTACAATACACAATAACAGGATACATATGACTTGTAGTCACCTGACAGTTTATCAGCATGATACCAAATTAAAATGAAAGAGCTAGTTAACTATCCATGCACATAAGACATGTAATAAGTTCAAAGGTAGGTACTAGGCTGTCTGCCCAAGGGTATTTATAAGCCTAGCTAGAGTGTGTTGGCTTCCGCCACCCCCTTAGGTTAGTTCCCTGTGCCTCTGAACAGCAGAGCCATTAGTTCCCTGTGTCTCTGTCCAGCAGACCCACTGCAGTGATCCCCGGGGTACATGTCTGTCTCCCATCCACCCGTCAAGGTTTATCTTGAAGAATGCTAGTGAGGGGCCCTGCCTAATGTACATTGGAATCATGTTCCAAAGCATGGGGAGTCTCCGGATCAGGTATCTATCCCTCCAGCATGTCCTAGTTATCGTTGCGGTTAGGTGTATATCCCTAGAGTATGTGGCTCTCAGGGGCTTTTGTTTAGGTGGAGCATATCCAGCAATACTGGGTTGGACATGGGCCTTGCATGTCAAGCAGAGATCACCTGTGAGCACGCGTTATGCAACCGAGTACAGCTGGAGTTTCTTTAGTTGGGCTGCATAGGTCATCTGTTTGAGGTCAGTAATTCTCTTGGTGTGGTACTGTTGTGGTCTTTCAAGCTGTTGCAGTTGTCTTGTAAGGTACATTCTAAATGGGGTGTTGTATCCTTTAATGGGTCTAAGTCATGGGTAGAGAGGCACAATGGTCTCCTTTATTCTGCATGCGAACCCATTTGAGATTAGGGGGGGCCACGTAGAAGGATATTCTAACCACCTTGGTATTATGGTTATCCAAGGAAAGATTGCTATCTACTTGGGTTCCCAGATCCCTTATTACCTTTACTGTATGTAGGGGACTAGCACCTATGTGGTAGTCTGTGGGTAATTAGTTTTATCCAAAGGGGATGACTATGCACTTTTTGGCATTCAGCTTGAGGCCATGATACTGACTCCAGATATCCGTCTAAGTGCAACCCTTCTGGAGGGTGTCTGAATCAGCTGGGGAAACAATTATGGCCCATAGTTTGCAGTTATCTGCAAACCTTTTCAGCCAAAGCCCTCCTGTGCTTGCCTGTACCTCAGAGAAGTATATAACGAACATGAGGGGTCCTAGGACTGAGCCCTGGGGGACGCCATTTGTAATTGGTTTACAGTCAGACCTTGGGTATGCAACTCCCACTGTGTGGGTTCTGTCCGTGAGCCACTCTGCAAACCATCCCATGATGTAGGGGTTAATGTTCAGGTGGATGGGTATGTCAATAATACCAGAATGGGGAATGGTGATGAAAGCCTTTGAGAGGTCAAGGTAGGCTGTGTGGACCTCTTTACCCTCATCTAATGCCTTGGTAACTGTCTCAAAGAAGTCCACCAGGTTTAGGAGGCATGGTCTGCCCTTAACAAAGCCAAACTGGGAGGGGTCAAAGGTATGGAGGTACCCAATGTCTCTGTGAATGAGATCCATGATGGTGTGCTCCATAGCCTTGCAGACCAGGCTAGTCAGGCTAATATACTATAGGTCCCATGGTCCATTGTAGCGCCACCTTTGTGGAGTGGGATAACTGTTGCTGTGCACCATTCAGTGGGCACAAAGCCTGATGCGAGGCTATTATTGAACATGGTGCATAAGTGGGGAGCCAGTTCGTTCTGAAGTTCATGTAAAATGCAGCCTGGGATGTTGTCCGGTCCCATGGATGCTGTGATATTGGCTTTAGAGAGTGCAGCTTTTACCTGCATAGTTGTGATTACAGGGACTCTGCATTCTTCCTGTATAGATATGGGCCCTTTAGGGGGTGAGCAGAGGAAAGGTAGCACTGAACCTATCTTCCAGGATGTTGGCAATATCAGTTGGTTTTGTAATGTTTGTGCCTTTGTGCTGTAACTCAGAGCAGATCTGGGTGTTAGCATCGAGATATTTGACATAGCTATAGAATGCTTTTTGGTTGTCCTTGGAATTAGTGGCGGTTTTGTTTCCATAGCTAGCTTTGGAGGATCTTATAAGAGATCTCAGCTTCTTACTGAGGCTGACCAGGGAGCTCCTCCACTCATGGGATTGTACTCTCTTTTGCAACAGTTTCTTCCTTCTGTTGTACAGTTTGTTTATGGCAGGGGACCACCAGATTGGCTTCCTTATTTTGGAGGATAGCATCTTGGTTCTGTTTGGGATAGCACGATCCATGCATTTGTGTAAGTGCTTATAGAGTGCATTTGTGTAGGATTCAGCAGTTGTAACTGTATTGTCCTTCTGCATGGGTGTCATGAAGTTCACCACTTCTGTCTTAAGAAGCATGAAGTTGGCTTTGTAGAATTATTATACTGTGGTTTCCTTAATGGGGGTGGGGGCAGGATGTGGATATCAAGGGTGTTTAGCTTATTGTCGGATCGGACCAACGAGGAGTTGACTTCAGGTGTGGAAAACCGGTCACTCATGTTGGTAATGCCTAGGTCTAGGATATTGTTGCCCCTGATGGGTGTGTGGATAAGTTGATCCAGGGCATTGGAGTTTATGAATTCCAGAAAGCATTGAGCTAATGAGTTGGTACACAAGTAGTTTTCCCAGTTAATGGTGGGGTAGGTGAAGTCGCCCATTAGTAGGGTGTTTGGTTGAACCCTAATAATTTCCAGTACATCAAGAAAAGAGGAGTTGGAATCTGGGGGCATAGTGGGGGATCTGTAGCAAGCTATGATTTGGACTGCAGTTTAGCCCAGAGGTAGCTGCACTTGGATAAACTTGGATGCATTGTGCTAAGCAACTAGCCTGGAGGGGTGGATATCCTTAATGAATATGGACACACCTCCACCTTGAGTGTTTCAGTCTAGGTTACATGGCCGAAAAGTGTGGTATGAGTTATAGCCTGGTAGTGCAGGGTTGCTCTCTGGAGCATTGAACCAGGTCTCAGTCACTGCACAGATATCGATGTTCTCCATTACAAAGAGTGCCTTGAGTGAATGCATTCAGAGATTTAGACTTCCAGCATTGAGTAGAATTACCCTCAGTTTGTGCGTGCCTCTTCCTGTTATGGTGGTGAATATGTGATTTGAACCTTGCCTAAAGAAGGCACTATAGGGGCAGCAAGATCCTTAGCCAGTATCTGGAATCCCAGGGGCGACAGGTGCAGGCCATCTGTGGCAAAGCATCATGGTCTGTCGACCATATCATCCAAAGCAGACAGATACTGGATCCCCTTAGAATGACATCAGAAGCTTAGCCAATTGTTGAAGTCAATCATTTTGTCCTCGTACTGCAGTATCATTCTGGGTGATGGCATAATACTACCCATGGCTAGGGTCATACCTGCCTGGGCTACAAGACCATATGTGATGAGTGTGGTGTGGTGCAAATGTTTACCTTCTCCACATGACTGTCAGGTTCAGTCTTGGTTGGAGAGAGCTTTACCTCCAGTTTGTCTAGATAAGTGCATCTCTCACAGGTTGTAGTCTTGTGTGGTAGGCGGAGAGGGTTGTTTGTGTACATGAGGCAATTTCTACATTGCCTCAAGATGTCTAGATTCATCAGATAGACAGGAGAGAACACTGGGAGCTGACCCTTGGACATGCCTGAATATAGAACTATTTTTCCCTATATAAGTGAAGAAAGTGAGTACAAGAGATGTTTTACTCTAAGCAAGTGAGAAAAGTACATACAAAAACTCTTTACCTCTAGGTAATGAGGACGGTTTAATGCTATAGTAATTAGTAGCTTACGTAGTGCTTACAAGTCCTGAACAAGTGCTGAGCATGAATAAGCAATCCAGATAGAGTCTTGGATAACATAAACACACTGCCCCCCCAACAGGTACACAATCATATATACATGTACACTACAGAGCCCCTGTAACCACAACTATGCGGGTACAAGCTGCCCTCAGGCTGCATGGGACCTGTCCACATCCCAGGTTGTATCATACACATATGGCAAAACAAGTTGCTCTCCACATACTCATCACGTAAAACATAGCTTCATGTCAGGCTGTGTACACACTGAATGGTGCACACCAACAGGTATCACAACCCACAAAGGGGGAGACACCACTGATAATGGGATGTACTGCACTACTACCCTGCTGAGTCTGGTCTGAAAGGCCATGAACCTTGATCAACTTATTTGATGTCAGCAGTACAGATGTAGATGACAGTAAGGTTGATTTCACACTGCATATCATAACCTTGCCAGGTCATAGAACATCATCACCCATATTGTGTTCCACCTACACTCAGTATACTAGATGTACATTCCTATGTCACAGGAGTGTTATGCAATGGGACTGCTGGCAGAACCAACACTACAGAAGGTGTCTGAATTATACATGCACATCACACCAGTGCCAGCTACAGTAAGACAGGGTTAATTCATTGTACACCCCCTTATTGTAGTCTATACCACACAGACTAACAGAAGGCATCTGCCTATTGAAGTATGTGAATGACTATGACCTAGGAGCAATAGCTGATTCAGAGTGTTGTGGACAACATACATAAGGGGCTTTGTGGGTCAGGTGTGTGACATATGGGCACAATCTGACAGCTACATATTGCATTGTCACCCCTATGTTAATAACCCTGTACCCATGAACTACCACCTAGGCAGCGGTCAACATAATGCACACTGTGTGTAAGAGATGCAGCTGGGCAGTTGTCTTTCCTGTGATAGTTATGTCGCCACACCTGTCAGGTAGTCATATGTGGCAACCCTAATAATGACAGGGTGCCATCCATGAATATAGAGATCATTGTCCAGCCATACTCAGCACTCAAGTGACCCATATCAGATCACATATTTCCTTCAAGCGGTATTGGCTGTGTTCAGATGGCCTACACCAGCCTTCCCAATCCCCATCTCCACTATGTAGCATGATGCCTACCCTGCATAAAGCCATGTTCAACCCAGTGATGTTGGACATGCTACACGTGCACATCCTGATCTCAAACACATACTTCATGGACGTCCACCTTCCTAGTACCAGGATCAGCACATGCTGGGCAGATCCTTGTCCCATACACTTTACATACTCATGCCATACTATGCATTCCTGTCCAGCAAAGCTGCACATTGCCCCCCTCTCAGACATGGTGTGATAACCGCATGGTAAATGTATCATTACCCCTGTGGATCAGTTATGTGGCACTGCCCCACCTGGCCCCAGAAACCCACCTGTCGGCTACAGCTAGGTAACCTTTCATCCTAGATTCATACATGGCCCAGGGCATATAGCCTACTAGTTGACTTTGACTGTACATGCTATAGTTGATATCCATCCCTGCAAATACCATCTGGCTAGCCAGTGTCCTATGTGTATTACATGTGCAACACAGGTGATACATGGCAGGATGTTGAACTGCTGTACAGTGCCATGTAGATGCATATGGCAAAACACATACATGTAAAACCTTCCATGAGCAAGTCTGCACTGTCACAGGTCATGTCCGTTAAGGCAGTGTAAGTCTTTATATGTGACATATACACAGCATCAAGGTTGACTGCATTAATATGGACACATCCAGTCATGTGCTGATAGGTAAGAACACCAGTACAGGCAAACAGACATGCCCACATCAAGACAGCATCCACATGGAGTATGAGCAATGTAATCAGGTGACACACACATATATGGTGATAATATCCAGTCACCATTAAGTGTCAAATGTGTGTGACACAAACATGTCAGTGGTGTCAGTGTCATGTAGATTTGCAAAGACAACTATTCAATCGTAATAAATGTGATACACATGTATGTTCAGCTGTAGCTCTGTACGTCTCTGTGAGTTACTGTTAACTGTCTCCATCATTATGTCTTCCAGGTATGCTGCATGCAAGGCTACCACCTTATAGCCACTTGGAGGATGAGGCCCTCATCCCATACCTACATGACAATCATGATGTTCTGTTCAGCTGTGTGTCACAGGATGCACAGCAATGGGATGCCCTGTGGAAGGAACTTCACAGGAGGGTTAATGATGTGGGTGGCCACAACCGCACATACCAGCAGGTGCGCAGACACTGTACAGACCTCATTAGATGGGCAAAACAGCGTGCAAATGCAAGTGCCAGGGAACAAGGTGCAACAGGTGGTGGGCCACCAATGCAGCCCCCACTCACACGTACCAAGGAGCTACTGGCCAACCTGGGGACACCTGCAGAACAACATCCACAAGCCTTAGCCGATATCATGGAGGTGGGTGTCTCTCAACCACTGAACCTGGAGTTGCCTGGTAAGCCACTACTGCACCTATAACAACTATATTCCATATAGTTACATGTGTCACTGTAATATGTAATGTAACATCATATGCAAGGCATGCATACACATATGCCACATACTATAGTATGCTACTCTGTGTATGCACACATGTGCATACTCCATAGTATAGTCTATTGTACCGGCATATGTGTTAACATGCACATTGCACCCTGTATCATACAGGCGTGGATAATGATCATACTGCTGTGTTACTCCTATTTAGGTACCTCTGGCATTCCACTGCGACAGCAGCCCATTGCAGGTGAGACTGTTATTATTTATCAGGCATATTAATGCACAGATCTATCTGCCATGTAGCCATTTACCACATGTACACATAAAGTATGGTCCTGTCACAATATATAGGTTGGACCTGCAATGCATTACAATGGCTACCCATGTGCAATACTGTCAAACTATGTGAAACACCAGAATGAAACCTCACAAACTGTCATTGCCAGATGTGTGGACAGCTGTGCATACAATGGTGGAGGTGCTGTTCACTGTAGGGACATGTACTACAGATCAGAACTACACATGTGGGGAATACAAACAGTACTACACAGTGAGCTGGAGTATGGCCAGCCCACAGGATTCACCGGTGTGGATCATAGCCCTGCTATGAATGTCACACAATGTGATGTGCTATCTGACATGTCCATGACATCTAGTGGGCTGGCTGCAACACTGCTTAACTATCCTGAAAAACATATCCTACATACCAAACATACCACCCTTTGTCTGCATAACCCTGTCGTCAGTGGAGCTTATGACATTTATGGGTGTATGTCATATGGGACAACACAGACATGTGAAATAGACACCTGTCACAATCATTTGGCCAACACATGTACACACATGGCCATGGAGGATGGCCAGAGACATGAAGCAACACACACAGTAGACATGATGTGCTTGTGTGTACACCCTGTCGTACATTGGCTCCACATGGTCCAACTAGTACCTACCTATGAACCTATATGATTGGATGAGAAATAGGAAATTCACCCTGGGGATCACCTCTGTGGCACTGGAAAATAATTTTCTTGGGTGGCAAAAGCCAGAGTACCTTTTTGGCTGGGCTTGTATAGGCCCAGGGCCAATAGCCTAGTACCTACCTATGAATCTATGAACCTATATGAAGTATGGCCTTTGTGTAATGTAATGTAATGCAGATGTGGAACACTAGACATCCTACAGGCCTGTGCACATCTTGTGTAGGCGTGACATCAATCCACCACATAAGATGTGTTGAACATCTTGAGTGTGTCAAGACATGACAGCAGTCACTTGCACAATATCCACATCAGCCCACAGATACAGTACATTCCCCTTGCTGGTGTTGGACATCAATGTCATCCTTGCTCCTCGTGTGTGTGTGTGTGTGTGTGTGTGTGTGTGTGTGTGTGTGTGTGTGTGTGTATGTGTGGTACACAGATGTCATGTGGGACATAGTATACTGATGAGTTTGCCATGTCTGGCCATAGTTGCCAGGCAGCAGCAATATGGTTGCAGATGTGCAGGGGTATCATCCATATACCCTTCAGTGACCTATGTCACACATTCCACATTATGGTTCAGTGTGTATACACCTCAGTAACGTGGGTCACATTCCACAGTATATATGTATTGTATCTGAACACAGTCATGGCTATGAAGTGTGTCTGTAACTCACACTGTATAGCAATAGAGATGCCTCATGATTCCCTGCAATGGCCATGCACATCAGCTAAATGTGCAGTATATCTGTAGGGCGAACAGACAACACTGCATTGGGATACCATTACCCCACTGTATATTTGACAGGACACAATTGTGTTAAACATATATGCATGTCATTGCACACATCAGCAGATCACATGTCATACTGCATGTGATTGTCAAGGCCACACATCAGGCAGTTGTACTTTTAACCTGTGATGATCTACATGGTGTAACCCAAGGATGTATCCTAAGTTCTACTATGATTGTGTAATTTGCATGCCTTCTGCTATGACACATGCATGATGTTGTGTGCAACCCAGGGATGTATGATAACTACCACTATTATTGTCTGAGCTGCATACCATCTGCCGTATTGCATGCATGTTGCATGCCTTCTGTCATATCACATGCATGTTGGGGTGCCATAGCATGTGTCTGTGTGTGTGTGTCTGTGTGTGTGTCTGTGTCTATTGTATAGATTGTAATGTACAGTTCTTGTCTGCCCCTCACAGGTGATGTAGATGCATTCCCCTCCTGCAGTCCATCTGATGTTAGTGTCCCCACAGACTCTAGCAGTGATGATGAATGTATGATTGAGGCACAGGCAGGGTTGTCAGGGGCTGAATCTGTGCCATTGGTTGCCATTCCACCTATATCCCCCTCATCCCCGCACACAGTTCTCATGCCTACACATACCCCATCACCAGTGGCCATAGAAGAAGGACAGTTGGTGTGTGGTAGCTTGGAACAGGAAAGTGTGGGGACTATGGAAGGTGTCCCTGCACACCATGGTGTCAGCCAACTGACTGATGATGCCCCACACAGGCATGTGGCCAGTGCTGCTCATAGGAGGAACTCTGGCCAACATGCCTCTGCAAGACAGAGCACAGTAGCTGGTGTCACCAGATGCATATTTCAAGCTGTAATGGAGGCACAGGCATGTGCTGAATGGTACAACAGAGAAGATCAGAGGCTTCAGAGGGCTGCTGTCCGTTCTATAAACAACAACATCCAGGCAATGGTAAATGCTCAACAGCAGATTGCTGAAGCTTTGGATAAACGATTGGGTGACATGGTTGGAGTCCTTGACTGTGGCATGACAATCAGCAAGCGTGAGCTGCTTTTTTGGAACATCTGGTAGGAGTGAGGCATCGGGCACATAGACGTAGGCCTGCTACATCACCTGTTTCAGATCTACATGAACGAGCTACATCACATGCCTGCTCCCATAGTGGCAGTAGCAGCAGCAGTGCAGTTGGTGATGTGCTGTCCACAACATGACACAGCAGGCCACATGCACGTGGCCTTGGGCAGTCCTAACAGGGACACAGTTCCAGTGGACATGTGTCATCAGACAGTATCCAATCTGCACCTCTGCCTGGTACTGCCCGTGCAACCCCTGGCAGGCACAGGTCACGTGGCCATGGTCGGACACCGTGAACTGTAAAACCTGACCTGTACAGTCCACAGCTATCAATAATACCCCTTTGTAGGCCAGACACATGCCAGAACTGTGTGCATACATACACACACACACCAAAAACATATGTAGGGCACCACAACACACACATGCATAACATCCACACAAGCCCAATAATAGACATTGCTATTTGTGGACATGTGTAATGACATACAAGACACATGGACTGTTGTATGATATGATAGGTGTAATGGGTGACCAGTACAGAGGGAATGTTACCTCTGTCAACACTGATATCACACATTACGTACTGCTAGCATTCAGCAGCTATCGACCTACATTCCATGTGCATGTGTGTAATGGCTGTAGCCACCTGTCAGCACAAAGGACAACAACAGCTATGCTATTTACATATATGTTGTATGTGTGTGGCATGTACATATCCAGGGCAGGTACATGTATGTCATATCCAAACATGAGGGTGTTTACTGGTGTACAGCAGCAGTCATCTGTTAATGTTGTAAATAACCGAGAGCCCCTGGTATGTGTACAGCTGACCTGGTTACAGACAGTGGTATCATTCCATTGCATAACACATGATGCAACTGTGTCAGTACATGGGTACTCTACACAGTTGATGTAGAGCTTGGTACAGTCCACTGGTCAAGGGTCACATGGTGATGTACTATTATATGTCCTACCACATGTATGAATGTGTGTGTTGGTGGCCCGAGGGCATGGTGGTGTCTGAGGGTTACATCCTAGAATGCAGCTTTTGACACTGTGTCCTGCACCTGACTCATCTGTAATGCCTTTTGTGGGAGTACTGGTCAGTACATGTTAGTGGCGTTTATGTATGTGTGAACAACACCACCTGGATCAGTCTGTACCTGTAGTATGGCCCACATGTCTGGTTCTGAGGTATGTGGTGGTAGTGCTATTGTGCACTACAGAGCCTTCAGCCAGGTGTTCTTCACTGCACAGATGTCAGTACTCCGCATTGTTGGATCTACATTGAACGGCTGTGATTACGGATGCTACACATCACAGTTGTCATCTAGGTGTCAGGGTGCTATCCTGTGTTTAGGACATTTGCCTTGGAATGGCACTATATGGGCGAATGTGACTTAGGCATTTTTCCCACTCCCTTGAATCATGGATGTATGTGATATGTGACAAACGCCTGTCTACTTTCAGTCATGTCATCCCAGAATGAAAAACATTGGACAACCTCGTAATTACAGCAAGACATTGGCTCATTGTGTTGGTCAAGCAGTTGCCACTCCTAGCAAGACATCACTGCGAGTGGTAGTATTGTGCTTGGTATAGAATGGTACATCTAAGGTGACAGACAGCAGCAGACGTGTATAAGACTGGTGTCAGATATATGTAGTGCAGCGTTCCTGCTAACAATGACAACTACTAACACCAGAGTCCATTACAATGTGTTCTTTACATCTAACTGTAATAGCATGACCACTATGGCCTTTAGTGTTTAGAATCAGAGTGCATCCCAGACAGCCCTGTGCTACTAAGTGTATGAGCATGCCCAGTATAACCTTGTGTAGATGGACACATAGTGCATTCCAAACAGCCCTGTGCTACTGTGTGAGCATGCCCAGTGACACCTTGTATTGGTTATGTGCCTCTATGTGTATGGCCATGGACATTGTAACCCTATATAGTGATATTAGTCATCCATTCCACAGATGGGCATACTCCAAGTCAGGATGGATTCCTACTTTAAACACACAGGTTCACAGGTATGTACATCTTAACTGCCAGCATCCCTGTTGATGCGCGCATTCCTAGCAGGTCATAATGACAGCCTTGAAATGTGTAGTCTGTGTGGCACGACTCGTAACTATGTAGTATTGTAATAGTGATCTGTAGATAGGCAGGTATTCTGTTCCCACCACTGGCGTGTGCATGTGTGTGTGTTTGTCTCTGTCTGCCTGTGGACCGAATAATGCTTTTAGACTGCTCACACTCCACACAATTCCTATACCCACGTTTGGCAAGACTGATGATGTCACCCACCTAGAAATACACCTCTGGGAGAGCTGTAACTCAGTAATGTTGGTAGCGCATTCTGTACCTGCGTAATGCTGTAGTGTGATAAAGTAGTTAGGTCAGTGTTCTAATCCCAGACTTGCCAAGTGTGTGTGTGTTTGTCCCCGTCTGCCTGAGGACCAAATAATGCTTTTAGACTGTTCACACTCCATACAATTCCTATACCCACCTTTGGCAATGCTGATGATGTCACCCAGCTATAAATACACCTCTGGGAGTGTTGTGACCCAGTAGTCTCAGTAGCGCATTCTGTAACTGCATAATATTGTAGTATAATAAAGTAGTTAGGTCAGTGTTCTAATCCCATACTTGCCAAGTGTGTGTGTTTGTCCCCGTCTGCCTGAGGACCAAATAATGCTTTTAGACTGCTCACTCTCCATACAATTCCTATACTCATCTTTGGCAAGGCTGATGATATCACCCACCTAGAAATACACCTCTGGGAGTACTGTGATCCAGTAATCTTGGTAGCACATTCTGTAACTGTGTAAGGCTGTAGTGTGATAAAGTAGTTAGGTCGGTGTTCTAATCCCAGCCTTGCCAAGTGTGTGTGTTTGTGTGTGTGTTTGTCCCCATCTGCCTGAGGACTGAATAATGCTTTTAGAGTGCTCACACTCTATACAATTCCTATACCTACCTTTGGCAAGGCTGATGATGTCACCCACCTAGAAATACACCTCTGGGAGTACTGTAACCCAGTCATCTCAGTAGCGCGTTCTGTAACTGAGTAATGCTGTAGTGTGATAAAATAGTTAGGTCAGTGTTCAAATCCCACACTTGCCAAGTGTGTGTGTGTGTGTGTGTGTGTGTGGGTGAGACAAGTACAGTGCTTTGTAGAGTATGCACTCTCTGTACATATCACATGACCACATTTGTCAATCCTGCTGTTGTCACCCGCTTAGGTATACACCTGTTGGTGTGCTACCCAGTATTCACCATAGTGCATGCCCTAAAAGCGTATTGCTGCAGTGTGATATGGTAGGTAGGGGTTCATATACAGGACATGGCAAGTTGAGTGTGTTTGGCTGCCAGAGCCTATGTAGAGGTGGCTGTGACTGTCTAACCACTGGACATGTTGGTTCCTATATGGTGTACGTCTTATGACACATTGGCCACCTCACGAGGAGTACAGCTATCAGTCAGCCATGGGACTGTGTTGGCAAGCCATACCCCTACATCTGGCAAAAGGCCTGGTGAACAAAGTATGCAACCCTTCTAGTACCCAGTATATGTCCTGCACCCATGTGCCATACACCAACACACTTGCCTAGGATATCCCGCTATGTTGCTAGTACCATGCACATTGATGACAGATAGTAGGCATGGTGTGAATGCAGTGGGCTGCAGAGGACATGGCACCCTGTACAGCAGTACAATAGGCACATATTTGAGAACTTTGTGCCTTCACTATATTCCCCACCGGATGCCTGCAACATATGTGGTGCCATAAAATGTGATCCACAGAGGCCATATGATACCGTACACATGTGTGCTGTATGGACCCATGCCACTGACACCAGGGAATACCTGTATCATACTATCAATGCAGGTACAGGGTCGAACTGCTCACTATAAGCAGGTTTCACCACACCAGGTCAGTATTGGCATATCGGGGGATAACAGTCTGTGTACACAACATGTGCCTGCCAAACCAGGTACACCTGTACATGTCACTGTGCAGTATTGTGGGACAGGCACATCCCAGGCAATATCCATGTGAAGGACTATCAAACACAGACATGGCATGCATTGCAAATCTATGGCCATACACATTGGTAACCATGATGTCAGGGCAGATCATGCAGTACCCATCTGTGTGGGACATTGCAGACATTACACCCCTGTACCGCACTGCACACCATTGTCTGATGATGCGATGCCAAAGATTACCCCTCACCCAGCCTTGTACAGCCATCTTGTACAGCCAACCACTACATACCCATGAAGGAATGCATACATGCATGTCAGTCCTGGCACCTTGTGTCCAGGGACGTCGGGAGGCGTACGCACTGTACTGATTTCAGTACAACTTTTTTAGAAGGGGGTAGCATTTTTGAAAAAAAACATATGTACATATTTCTTCTCCCTTTCCTTTTTAAGGAGATGCTGGCTCTTTAAGGAGGATACCAGCCAGTCAGAAGTGAGCTCACATCATGTCCGGCTGGCTGGCTGTGAGCGGGAACCAAAGCAAGCAAATGGAGTTGGAAGGCAAGAGCAGGATTATCGGAGTTGGAAGGCAAGAGCAGGATTATCGGAGTTGGAAGGCAAGAGCAGGATTATCTGAGTTGGAAGGCAATCGAAGTAAGTGCACAGTGTGTATGCAAAGGCTTTAGTGAAAGATCGCAAGTGGCTATTTGTGTGTTATTCAAGTTTATTATGTGAAGGGTGTGTGAACGATCGCTTATTCAAGTTTTGTGTATGAGCAATCGCTTATTCAAGTTTTTTGTGTGTGAACGATCACTTATTCAAGTTTTGTATGTGAACGATCGCTTATTCCAGTTTTTTGTGTGTGAACGATCTCTTATTCCAGTTTTTTGTGTGTGAACGATCGCTTATTTCAGTTTTTTGTGTGTGAACGATCGTTTATCCAGTTTTTTGTATGTGAACGATCGCTTATTCAAGTTTTTTGTATGTGAACGATCGCTTATTCAAGGTTTGTGTGTGTGTGTGTGTGTGTGTGTGTGTGTGTGTGTGTGTGTGTGTGTGTGTATATATATATATATATATATATATATATATATATATATATATATATATGTATATGTATAAAACAGATCTGTGACCCATTGCTAAGGTAAACAAGGGAAAACAACAGCATTTTTCTTTCTTACCTGCACTTGTGTAGGTTTGTAGTAAAGGCTTAAACAGCTGCACTAACAGGAGTAATATTGCTATGCACTTTATATGTAAAATGCATTTATTTATACAATGAATATGCATCAAGGAATCAAGATTCTGAAAAGAATCAAGAGAATACTGTCTGCAAAATGCACAGTAAATGGAACAATGACATTAAATATAGAATAGTATTATTACAAGTTTTAAGTTGATAAAAATTATAGCCTAGTCATCTGAAAAACACACATATTGGTAATCATAATGTTTGCCCTCTTAACATCTGGTAATTTCTGAAGATGATGAGTATTCGTATTTGTACCTATTCAAAAATTCTGAAAAGACACCTTTGATGACAATGTTAGCATGCTTACAGAACAAGACTGCAGGGTACCTTTCTAGAGAGTATGTGTGCTGTATTACTCATCAAACTGGAGTATATAAAAGTCCCAGTCAAATTCTTGGGTTGCCAGCTAACTTTCCTTTACAATTTTAACTTTTTACTAAATGTGACATCAGATCCTGAGCCATACACATTTTTATTTATTTATTTGTATTAGTTTACTAGAGTAGAGCACTGACTTATCTGTACAACTTACAGACTGAGATTGGAAATTAATCTGACTCCAAGGAAACAATTTTAATGTTTCCAAAGAATGATGGATAGACACAGTTCAGATATGATAGACTTATCCATCTGAAAGTAAACCCTCTGTGGCATTTTCAGAAAGATGCAAAGTGACATATCTTAAGTCAAGGTTGTAATAATTTTCCACAGGCTGCCACTGGCTGACCAAGGCCTTAGGAATGCTGAATACTTTATTAAGATTACAGTAGTCAGTTTTAACATTATTATTGTTTTCACATAGTAAGGATCTTACAGTGAGCAAGGCACCACATTTGATTTGCTCCTCATTCTTAACTAAAATAATCTACATGTTATAAAAACGATGTTCATTGGTTCTTCTCTTCCTTCAGCATATCTGGTAATCTTACCTTTGTCTATGTTTCGCAAGGTTGTCTCTTGATAAAGGACTATTGGGATACAACTCTGCCAAATGAAAATCTATTCTGAGAATGCTTTATGTTGAATTCTGATTTAAAATAGTTGACTTTCTGTTCTTGAGACTTGCAACTCCATATATAATCAGAAGAGAAGAGTTGTAGTTTCTGTAAAAGAAAGACTTCCTCCATTTATTCAGCTGGGCTGTTTTTTAAACAGTCTTCGCATGTACTATATCTATTCCACAATAGTGAATAAGGTGAATACTCCTTAGTACAGTAATTACTGCCATATCTGTGGCCAGAGATGTGTCCTCAATATAGGCTGTTTGAGCTGTTCAACAAAGTGGAGAGGAGGCTGTTTCCCATTGGCTCAAGCTATCTTAGAATCAATGAGGAAATAATTCCTGTAGATGGACTGTGATGGAAAAAGAACAGGAATGCATGTTTTAATCAATTTTATGTTTATCAAACAATACTTAGAGCGCTGTGAGATACAGATTATTAGGTCTTTTCAAGCTTACCACAAGGGCCTTTTTAAGCCTAGCCATGCATCCCAAATCTATGACAAGTTCTGATACCCTTGATAAGTGTAAGAAGGGGCTTTGGAGATGAAACATTTACAAGCAGGGATCTGGGAGTTGGACCATTTACAGGTTCATGATCTCTTTTGCTGAGGGCATTACAAGTCAATAGTGCTAGTACCACTGTCAATCAGTTCACAGGAGTTCACAGGATTGTATATATTTCTTTATTTTTATAGAGTTAACATTTGTGTATGTGTGTGTGTGAAAGAGAGTGAGTGCATGTGCATGTCTGAGTGGGCAGGGGGTTGCAGTGGGTTGCACTTTATGTGGTAGACAGTAGCAAGCTAAAATACATTATTGTGATATATGTGTGTATATATATATATATATATATATATATATATATATATATATATATATATATATATATATATATATAGATCTACTTTCAATTACCAAAAGCCCATATGTCAAACAGAACATTATTTTCTCAAGATGAAAATAATGAAAATGAAAATCCTGAACCATATAATTTTTCTGAGGGCAAGTGAACACTTGCCCAAAAGTACATAAAACATACTGTACTATCTGAAACCCACTTAGGTGGGGGCTACACCCCCACACCCCACATAACTATATATCTATACTATGGGGTTCTGGATTTTCATTTTCATTATTTTTGTTTTGAAAATTTGAGAAAATAACAGTCAACATTATGGGCTTATATATATATATATATATATATATATATATATATATATATATATATATATATATATATATATATATATATATATATATATATGGATTCACTTTAGAAGCTCGAAATACTGAAATATCGAAATTCAGTATTTCGTGCCCATAAAGTGGAATCATGAAAAGAATGAAAACTCAGAAGCACAAAATTGAAAACCTCGCATACCAGAGATTTTGAATTAGTGCTTCTGGTGTTTCATGGTTATGGATTCAGGTAAGTGTTTTAAGGGTTTTAGGTAGGGGCTGTGGTGTGTGTTAGTGTATTTTGTTGCTGTGATATGTGTGTGTGAGGATAATGTAGCTTGTGTGGTGGTGTTTTGTTGTGTTTTTATATGTAGTGCGACCTCAGAGTTATAATATTTAAGTGGGCGGTTGTGGGGGTGCAGCCCCCCACATGGGGGGGGGTGCAGGTGGGCTTGCCCCCTTTTATGTAGGACAGAGCTTGTGTTTGTGTGTGGGGAGGAAGGTGTGTGTTTGTGTACAGCAGAAGCGCTAATTCAAAATCTCTGGTATGCGAGATTTAGAATTTTGCACTTCTGAGTTTTCATTCTTTTCAGGATTCTACTTTATGGGCTGAAATACTGAATTTCAGTGTGTGTGTGTGTGTGTGTGTGTGTGTGTGTGTGTGTGTGTGTGTGTGTGTAAATGCCCCCCACATAATACACCTGCTGGTTATAGGTGTTCAGGCTCAAACGCTGTACCTTTGCTCCAGGGTAAGAAGAGCCTAAAGTCCCTAACCACCACCATTTCTGAACTTTGTTCAGATTTGCTTTTATAATGGTTGTGAGCTATGGTGAGAAGTGAGAACTGAAGTTGTATTTCTCCCATTATTGTTTTTGTTGTTTGTCCAGGCTGTTTGTGCTAAGGTGTGAAGTGAGAACTAAACTTGTATTCCCTCATTATTGGCTTTGTTAGTCCAGGTTGTTTGTGCTGAGGTTGAGAGCTATCTAAATTATTACTATTAAGTTTGTCTTCCTATTTTTCAAACTGCTGATTTAGCATAGTGGTATGTTGCACTGACTATAGTGCATATGGTTCTGGGTTCAAGACATGCATGGTGATAATGCAGCATTTTATTCTAGCAACTTTCCAAAATTACACAAGCAATGTTTAAAATGTGTCCCTGTTTTTTGGGCTTTTGCCCCCCCCCCCATAAATGTTGGCTTTTTCCAGATTTCTTGTGTTGCAAAGTTCAGAGATACAGCTGAGCATCGACATTTTACAAGTAGCTGAGAGTTGCAGCGGAACTTAAGTTTAGTGCTGCTTAGGCTTCTGCTTGTACTGTTAATAGCACAACAGGTAGTATACTTGCTTTTGATGCAGAAGGCTGTGGGTTCTTCTCCCACAGTAGTTAGATGCATTGCTGATACTGTACTGTGTTGTAAAGGGGGGTGGATGCTGTAGCCTGTTTTGGCGAAGATATCTAGTAGCAACTATAAACCTGTTATCAGTTTGCCATCCATTCCCTATTGCAATATTACTAGCGTATCATTGTTTTTAATGTAACATAGGCAATTTATTCCTCAAGGGCAACAGGCACATTATTTGTAGATGAAACCATGAAATATAAAGTTGTTTGCTAGCAGCAGCCTCTTCATTAGTTACAGATTTCTCTAATGTGGAAAAATGCATGCTAAAGCAAGACCTGATATTCTATTAACTGTCTTAAGTTTATATAAGGTCAATTTTTAGTACTGTTTGTATGTTCCCCCAATATATTTGGCCTTGTCCAGATTTCCTGTATTAAGAGGTTGAGAGGTATGTGCAAATAAATCGCTTTATAGAATTAGGAATATCCACAACTCTCAACTGTCCCAATTTTGGCTCAAAATGTTGCTCTCCCCCTAATAATCTCTCCGCAAAATAGCAATTTTGGAAGAAAACGTGGAGGGTTTACTTTTATAAATAACTGTAATGATCAGAGTTATACATTACTTTTATTTCAGAAATGCATGTAGATTCTCTAATTTTGTCAGCTGCTCAAGTTAACTGTGCTCATATTAAAATGGTGTCCCTTCTTTGACAGGTTCCCAGCTGTATTGTCTGGCAATTTTATATTTTTGCATCACATTTTTGGTCAGTTTTTCATAAAATTGCAGTTTTCTGGCAAATTAGTGGCAAGACATTAAAGACTGAAGTTAGAAAATAATGGCAGACATTTGAGTTTCAGATTTCATACCTTTCAGAAAATCCGTACTAATGCAAGACCTACTATTATCTTTCTAAGTTTATAAGAGCAATATTTAAAAAAAATGTCCTTATTTTTGGGCCTTTGCCTCAGTTTTATTTATGAGTTTGTTGCTCTAGAGGTTGAGAGGTGTGTGTGTGTGTGTGTGTGTGTGTGTGTGTGTGTGTGTGTGTGTGTGTGTGTGTGTGTGTGTGTGTGTGTGTGTGTGTGAGGTAGGTAGGTAGCATACCTCTTAACTGTCCAAATTTTGCAGAATGTCCAGATTTTTTCCCCATATTTTTTGTCTGTTCCTCATACATTTTGTGATTTTCTTGAAAATCATTGAAGATTGAAGTATGAACTAAATAATGACAAACATTTGAGTTTCAGACTTCATGTCCTTTAGAAAAATTCATACTAGCACAAATCCTGTTATTCTAGCAACTTTCTCGTACTAGCACAAATCTTGTTATTCTAGCAACTTTCTAAGTTCACAAGAACATTATTTAATTTCTGTCCCTGTTTATTTTAGGCTTTGTCCATATTTCTTGCACTAAGAGGTAGGTAGGGGTGTGTGTGTGTGTGTGTGTGTGTGTGTGAATGAAGCACTCTAGTTAGGGGCAGCCAGGTGGTTAGTAATTTACTCAAGCTCAAAACCTGTACCTTAGTTACAGAAAACAAAAGCATGAAGCCTCTACTCCAACTACCATGCTGCATTTTTCAAAGAACTGACTTTCAGGTTCATTTTCAATTCAAGGACCCGAATTTGAGTGAATCTATATTATATTACTGAAGAGGCATTACAGCGAATGCCTCTTCATCAACACTAAAAGAGTGAACCGTGAATTACGAGAATGGCCGTAGCTTGGCTTGGGGGTAGCAGTTTGAGAGCTGTGAGTACAAATTTGAAAATCCTAGCTACACCCCTGCTTGTGTCTGCATGTGGATTATGTTGCTCCCAACCACAGTCACTCCCAGTATAACCCTCGTTGGCTTACCAACAGATGTCAAACACTTTCACATGCCCATAGAACCTCTAGATATCCCCTGTGGTGCATGTAGTCCTGTGCATTACTGCAGTGTGGCAAACTAAGTAGTTAGGTTGTGTATTTGTGGCCCTGGCAAAGAGTGTCAATGTAAGTCCATTAGAGAGTGTGGTTGTGGTGGCAATGGCATCCGTTCACATGGACAGCCATGTGTGCCACACCTAATGTATGTCTACTATATCTCTGTTGCAGATGTCTCTCACCTACACACGTATATGTTCTTACAGCACAGCAACATGTCGTCTTTGTGGCACATGTAGTAACGTCATGCACATGTAATAGTAATGACTAATGACTAGTCAGTCAGGGGTTTGACCCCTGTACTGTTAGGCGTGTGGCAGACAATGCTTAGGGTTAAGTCTCCAAACCATTCTCTGGTGTACTTTGCCTGTCCTACCCACACACTCTGGTGGATGTGGAGATGTACACCTGCTCTCAGCAGCATGTGTATTGTAAGTGATGGACATGATCAGGTTATGGCCTCTGCACCAATTGCAGTCCTCCTCTAGCCGATTGCATGTGGAACAGCTGTGATGCTGTTCCCATAGTCATTCGCATGATAAACACAGTACACTATCTAGGAAAAACATGTTGGTATTTGGCCATGACAGTCGCTGTGAGTGGTACCTGGATGTGGTGTTCTGAAACGGCATCACAGATGATATCTGGATGTACCTCAAACATCATACACAGTGGAAAATAGCCTAAAGACAGGAGGGTGATGTGCCACACATGACTACAGCATGTAAGTGTAGCTATGCTGCATTGAGACTACTGCCTGTTTAACATGTTGTGTGTGGTAATGGCTATTCTGCATGTTTTAATACAGACATGGCAGTACTCTGTTCGTGAGGGACCCCCATCTGTAGGGCCATCTTTGAACTGGTCAGTGTGTGGAACCATTTGTTTCCTGTGTTACACAATGAACACACATCTGTGCATAGCAGAAGCATAGTGTGAGGATTGCAGACAGTACATGAGGATAGGGATGTGTTACTGCCATTGCATCCCTGACTGGACATATGTTACATGAAACTGTGGTATGACAGACACTGTCTGGGATTCCCAGTGACAAACCAATAATGGGCAACTATTCATAGCTGCTGTCACACGTCTACTACACATTGTACAGATGGCATGCAGTATATATGCATGTGCTGTGCTCCCTCTGCAAATGTATACCATCTGTTGTGTTGGATTGATGGTGATATCTATGCATACTGTTGTAGGTAATCCTGTATGCTGTTGTCTATCACTAAGCCATATGTGGGTTTAAACTGCAACACCATAGGCTGAATGGGTTGGGAGGTCCCAGCAGAACCCCCTGTCCTACTTCAGCTGACTATGGCACAGAGCACCAGCACATCTGGGGCCCAGCCTTGGACATCAACCTCTGTTGGTTCTGCACCACCTTCTGGTGGTACCACCACTGAGGATGGGGCAGGTCCCCGCTGGGAGCAGGACCAGACAGGTACACGTCTGCTGTCGTGCGGTCCTGGACTTGTTGCGTTGGGGGCTCACTAAGGGGTTCCAAAGCCAGATATGCAAGCTCAAGGGCAGAGTGTCACATTTAGAGGGTGATGCTGGCTCTCCTGGACAGCCACCAGCACTGCCTCCTTTGCAGCTCTTTAGGTGCAGTGGTGGCTGCCCATGGCTGGGGACCTCCATCCCACTGTTCCCATGGGCTTGTGAATGCCGAACACCCATCCCCATCCAAGGTATATCACCCCACATGTGTCATAAACTGACCCTGTATGCTGTCTTGTCTGTGATCCTACCCTACCTATCCTCCACAGCTATACCTACTCTCCTTCCCCCACATCCGACCCTCACACTACAGAAACATAAGGCCACTCGGCTCCTAGGACAACATCTGCCCTTTACATAGCTGTCCATTTCACACATGTGCCCACTGGACACATGTAACCCTTGTAATATGCATCACAACACACTCCTGTTATCCTCACCCCTGCCCCTCAGGCGCATGATCCTGGTATGCACATCACTCCTAAATGGTCCAGGTACACGTGATATGGACGACCCTATTGTACACACAACACTACTGGTCCATCTGTGGTTACCCCATTTACCTTTATCATGATGATGATGTTGCACACAGCACCTTGCAAGAGTACTGTTCACACATAATTACTGTTGTGTTAATGTACATTACATGCACAGAGTGATGTATACGGCCAATGTACAACTGTTTGCATGTATGAATGACACATGTCTGTCTGAGGGAGTCTTGAGATTACATAGAACAACACCACTACATAATACAGGCATTGCTGGTGTTTGCCATTTCATTTGTTTGTAATACTTTGTTGCCACATAGTATGTTTTTGATATATCTCTATATATGTATGTATCTATATGCTGGACATAAACATTCACATATACATCTACATGATGGGATACATTCCTATACTGTTGAATGACTGCGCTGTATGATATGTTTGTGGTACTGTACATTGTCTGTATATCTGCCATGGTGTATTGGTAAATAACATTAGCTGTGTGTGCAGGGTCCTGATTCCGAGCCTTGCAGAGGATGTTTATTTATTTGCAAGGCAGAACTAGGCCATTGGATATGGAGGGAGTAAGGCACATTAAAGTAGTTGTGAGTGGGTGTGTATGGGTTTGCATGGTGTTAATCAATGCTAACCTCTGGTTACAGCTTCTTACACTTGGTTAGCCTCTACATTGCTTTACCAGTGCAATACTCGCATACTGGTAGCCAAACAGGCTTACAGCCGCTCGCTCCCACACTTGCAAATGCACTGACATTGGTGCTTGCATCTGACACTCACACCCCTGGTTGTGAGCGAGGACCACAATATTACCTTGTGATGCCTATTACATCAGATTACATGCCTACAGTATCGGAAATTGCTGCCCATTAGGCAATGGCATGCCGTTCAACTGTACGGAATCGGCGGCCTGTCCATTGATTTATTCATATTATTTGTGTGTTTCTCTTACAATCTTCTCCCGTCTGGCTGATACATGGGAACAGAGACTCTTCAATACAGACAAGTAATTGGGTTTTGGGACCCACATCCGTCGGCCGAGTCATGCTACCGCATACCTATTATAGGGTTGCCACCTTTTCAATTGGCCAAGGTGGGACTTTTATGTAGAAACGTCAGATTTTGCAGGGCAAAACATACCCACAGCCAGTACAAAGGAAATAACTTCACTGTTTTGCCTA